>NC_056732.1:902468874-902686374 GCF_019279795.1 Protopterus annectens
ACGTTTTGTGGACGATTTATTTATCTTGTGGAGGGGGTCAGTGGAAGAATTTGTTAGGTTCTTTGGGACCATGAATAACTTGACTGACTGCCTTAGATTTACCTATAATTTGTCATACACAGATATAGACTATCTGGATGTCTATGTTGAAAAGTTGAAAAATACCATGATCAATACAGGGATTTTTCGAAAAACATGTCATAGGAATGCTTTTTTATTTAGATCCAGCATGCATCCTGGTTGCATTTTTAAAAATCTTATCAGGGGTCAGGGTATGAGAGCGTCCAGACTAAATCCCTCGTTAGTTGGGTTCCAACAGGAAATGACTAGTTTGGAAAAGAAGTTTTTGGACAGAGGTTACACCACGGATGAACGTAATAGACAGTGGTCTGACCTGATGGACCTTCGGTCCACCAGGGCACGACCGTATTTTGGATCATCTTTAGAGTTGGATAACCCCAGTGTAATTAATAGAGTTTGTCAGACTAGAATTCCTTTATTCTACACAAGTGACTTCAAGCAGGTCACCGATTTATTTTGTCAACATTGGTCCATTCTTCTCGTAGATAATGAGATAAGTAATATCGTGGGTAGTCATCCCAGTTTTCAATTTAGGCATCATAAGAATTTAAAGAGGCTTCTATGCTTTGATAGGCATACTGTAGGGAGGCCATTTTATGGCCACACTGAACCATGTGGGTCTTGCAATTTTTGTATATATGTTGATACATCTGGGGTCTTTTATCATCCTGATTTGCATAAAGAATTTAGTTTTAAAGGGTGTAATAATTGTATGACTCCACATGAAGTGTACCTGGCCCAGTGTGGAACATGTGGTGCATTTTATGTTGGGAAGACCAATAGACCCCTACGTGATAGGATGAGGGAACATCTCTATCACATGAAAAAAGGGTCTCCACATAATGCACTTGCCAAGAATATAGCTGAATATGGGGATACCCACACATTTAAATTTCAGGTGATTGAGGCTATTACACCGAGCATGAGGGAAGGAGACATCATTACATACTGACTATAGGGAAACTCGTTGGATTGTCCTTTTACAGGCAGATCGAGGAAGAGGCCTGAATGAGAGGGCCTCCATTAAGCCCATTTTAAAGAAAAGGAGGCTGTGTAAATGAAATCCATTGAATTAAGTTTTATTTCCCTGATGTGCCTTGTCCTAGGTTTTTTGTTTTTTTGTTTTTTGTTCATGTGTATTTTATTTGAGGTCTCCTTTATTTTAATTACAGATGTTGTGGATATATATATATATATATATATATATATATATATATATATATATATATATGTATTCTTTGGGATGCATATAAAATATGTATCACATATTGTGTATGTATTGTGGTTTATATATATATATATATATATATATATATATATATATATATATATATATATACACATTTTTATTCAGTTTTGTATACTGTGGCTTTTAATGGTTGATTGATTGATTATTTAATTGAGTAGGATTGCCTTATATAAATATCAGTCGGGTGTATGTTTATTATTTGGTCTGATGAAGCTCCTATGCGAAAGCGCTTACCTGTTTGTGTTCCTGCAATAAATTGTGGACTTTTTATCGTTTTGGATTGGCTTTATTCTTGGACTTATCAGTCTGTGGCTGTGCTTGACTCTGTTGGTATTTTTCTTTATTCATTTATTTTTAAATAAGTTTGTACTACAGAGGATTTACCTCATGGGGTACTGGCAGCTTTTATTATATTTTTATTAGGAATTTGTCGAACTTGCTACCTGCGTCACAATGTCTGCCATATCTGAAGTCATTTTGCTAAGGAAAAAAGGGCAGTAAGGTAACTATTTTTGTTATTTCGCAGCATCTAAGGTCATACATATATTCAGGCTAAAAAGGCACAATCCTTTGATTCTACTGTGTCCTAAAATGCTACATTATTTCTCTTTCCTGTAGTCATAAACATATTAAGTCTTTTATAGTATTAAGTCAAGTAAATCTAACTACTGACAGCAACTTTACTAATTATCTGAGCTTTGCAAGTCCAGAAATACAACACTTTATCTGGCACAGGGAAGGAACATAGAACTGATGTTCCCAAAATATCACCTTTTGAAAAGGCTAACTTAAATGTATTATTTCTGTATAATTTTAAGAATTTTTCATAGATGATGTAATGCATATGTACAAAACAGATATACAGGATTCACTGCAAAAAAATTCCTGACATTTTAACAGAGGACACTCAGACTTGACAGTATTTCTTACCACGTCTGTTCTAAGCGAATGGGACTGTGATCTAACAGCAATGAATAGGGGCACTGCATTCATATCGGGTGCACACTCACAGTGCACTATGGACAAGAAACAGCTTTCAAGAAAACAAGATTACTTCAGCATGTCTGTCCTCATGAGGGCATTAGTGCTTAGGAAAAGATAAAGCTAGTATTAACTAGGTATTCTGGTGCTGGCAAGTTCAGTTGGTCCTTTAAGAAGGCAATAGCTTTAACATCAAGTTATACATAGGTGATCTGACATTAAGTTGAAAGTATATAGTTGAATACAATATGCTTTATTGGTATTTCATGAAACAAACTGTTTTAATATCTGCATGCTGTACTGTGAGATCACAGTTCATGTGACTATCTTCAGCTCTGCAGAGAGTTTCTGTTTTCCCATGATTGCATGACTTTGTAGTTAGTATTCTTAGTAAGGGGATATGGTAGTAGGCTTCTTTAGACTTTGACTCTAAGGCTCAATATTTATATATATATATATATATATATATATATATATATATATATATATATATTCTGTCAAGTTGTTACTTTCAACACAACCAAATCACCTACAGCCAATTAGAAGGGAACATAGTGAAACAGGTTAACAGCTTCAAGTACCTGAGAGGGTGGTTGAGAAGAACAGAAGTCTGAATGAAGAGGTCAAAGCCAGAATCAGAGAAGGTTCAGTCAACTGGCAGAGAGTATCCTAGGTAGTCTATGACAGAAACCTGGGCAGTGAAGGCAGAGCAGCTGAGGAAGCTACAGGCAATGGAGATGAAGTGCCTGAGATGGGCGGTAGGAAGCACACTTTGGGACCGATGAAAAAACAACATCAGAGCAGAAGCCCAAAAAATTACAATTGCAGAGAAGATCAAAGAGAACAGATTACAGTGGTTCAGGCGTATGTGCAGGAAAGCAGATGATAGTCTGTTGGAGAAGATTTCAGACAGACAGGAGGAAGGCAAGAGGAAATGAAGGTATCCAGAAAAGGAATGAATCATGTAATAGAAGACCTGTGTCAGTCGGGTATGGCTACTGAAAAAGGTAGGAAAATGGCATTGAATCGAGAGAGATGGTGATGGTTGACACGACACTCCAACCCCATGTAGAAAATGAGAAAAAGGGACTTGATGATGATAATGATGATGATTGTCAGTGAGTCAGTGCATTGAGAGACTGTGTAGTGACTTCACATGTACTTAGCATAAATAAAACTTAAGGCTAGCAATGATGAGTTTGTTATTATAAATAAAAAAGAAAGAAAGACAAACTTTGGTAGCCTTGTAGAAGAGGACAGAAATTAGTTAACTTTTACTTTCCTTTAAATGAAATATTGAACTGTTATTGAGCTTTTGGTGTAACTCGGGTCTGGTTAGATAGTAATAGTATGTTACTGTATCAAGTGCCTTATCTAAGTCAACAGACACAAGTAAACAGTGAGGCTACCATGGTAAGCATTAAATATGTGACCTGACTCTGGTGATTTTGAATGCCCCTTGACAGTTCTGGTTTGGATGGGGAGAAGGTTTAGTATCATTTTAATACAGACATAAGGAGGAATTCAATAAAGCTAACACTCATTTTTTTCTGTGTGCATCGCAGCGCAATGGGAACATGGGTGTGGCAAGTTTTAGTTTCATTAAACTCCATGTAGTGGCGCACAATCACATGCACTCACCCACAATTACAGAAAGTTTTGTGGAATGCAAATTTCAGCATAAGTACCTGAAATTAATGCAAATTAAGCAAAATAAAATGGTGGAGCAATCCAAAAACCTTAAATACAAACTGTGTAGATTCCGTGTCCATGTTGGTAGTCAAAGCAGAAAACTTCCATGCACAGGAGTCTACACGGAAGCAAGGACATGTAAAAGTCTAGAAATATAGACCGAATTCCCATAAAAAGGTAACACACATATAATGGGGGAAGTATACAATGTGGATGTTCAAAAGCAATGGGGGGTGTCAGATTACTATAAATGTAAATGTATTTTTTCTTCATGTTTGTGCAGTGCGCTGGTTGCCACAAAAGATTTTAAATATGATTACCAGAAATGTCATGTCAAAGAGGAGTATAATGTACTGTCATAATAGGTAACATAATACCCTGCCTTGTGTCTTTAAAGATACGCTCCCATGCTGTTTTCCAGCTTACATGGCTACTAACCATGTAGATTCCAGGCTGTCAGCATAGTTGTTATGCAATTGAGTGGAAAAATGAGTGGATTTATTGAGTCACAAAAAGCAGGAACAGTGTAGGGATGTTCAATTAATGTAGGCTGATACACAGTGTTTATGTGTCCAATGGATGTCTTCGACATCGGGGGGGGGGGGGGGTGTCAGGTCACTTTGTGTTTTCTTTTTTTGTGTATTGCACTTGTTTGCCCAGTACACTGTTTGTCACAAAAGGTTTTGATGATGCATACCTTGTTTGTGCTATTAGACCACCAAAGTATCAGACATGAGCTATACATCCAAATATAGAACCGGATGCATTCAGTTAATATTGCTGAGCACCACTGGGCATCACGCATAATGGGTGAGCAGGGCTGTGCTCTGCTAATATCCTCCAGTGATAGGAATTTGTGTGACTACTCCTGTGGTAACAGATGTTAAGTATCAGACTGGAAGGCAGATGGTCCTGGGTTCTAGTACATGGTATAGCAACTTTTCTCATACTGTTCTGATATTGCAGCTTATAAAAATAATGTGTAACTTGCAGTAATTAGCATTTTCTGTACGTGTCATGACAACAGGGATGAAAATATAACATTTTGACATGGCTTTCCTTTGTTATGTACAGCTGCACTCGGTTGTGCAATGGTGAGCACAGCACACTGCTGCACACCGAAGTAGGACATTTAAATATTGTTAATTATATCCTAAGCAGGTGAATTGCATCTTAATTAGCCAATCCCACATGACAGACCTACTCAAGAAATGTATAAAGTATGCATAAAGCCTACACTCTGATTTCCTCTCAATACTTCAAGACCATTGGAGTACAGACTTGGAAATTTTAACTGAGATAATGCTAGGGACTGCTGCAGCTATATGCATGTGCTAGAGGCTGAAGTCAATACTGCTGGTACTGCTGATAATAGGCCTAGGCCAAGAAGGAGAAGACTGTTCAGGCCCAGGGTAACCTTCCAGGTGCTACATGAGCTGGAAATTGTAGAGTGCTACAGGGTGGATGGGGACATATTACAAGAACTCTGTGATCTCTGCCGCCCTCAACTCAGAGCCAGAGCCAACTGAGGGGAACCCATCCCAGTGGAAACTAAGGTATGTGTAGCCCTTAAGGTATTAGCTACAGGTACTTTTCAAAGACCAACTGGGGACATGATGGGGGTGTCACAGGAATCAGCATCCAGGATACTCCACCAGTTCATGGATGCTATGCTCCTACATGCCAGTGAACACATAACTTTTCTCCTTTCCCTGAGGAGAGGGCCAGCAATATGCAACGCATCTACCATGTAGTGCACTACTCTGAAGTACTGGGTGCCATAGATTGCATTTATGTACACATCAAGGCACCACCTGGTGAGCAGGATAAAATCTACGTTAACCACAAGGGATACTACTCCATCAACTGCCAAGTCATATGCAATGTCCAGGGGATTATCTTGAATATGTGTGCTGGCAACCCTTGCAGTTATCATGACTCCCATATCTGGCACACATCACAGTTGTACCAGATGTTTGTCAGGGGAGACATCCCACAGGGCCATTTATTGGGGGATGCTGGCTATGCCCTGGAACAATGGATAATGACAACCATCAGAAATGCATATACACCCACAGACAAATGCCTTTATGAGGTATACACCAAACTAGGAACATCAGAAAGAGTGTGTGTGTGTGTGTTTGGGCTTCTGAAGTCATGGTTCCAGTGCCGCCTTGCAGTATGCTTCATGCACATGTACTCAAATATTCACAGTATATGCTATGCTCCACAATCTGATCCTACGGAAAAAGCTGCAGCTGGATCAGCAAGGGAAAGGGACACACATCCCACTACCAACGGCTAGGTCACCACAGTCACAGTTGCAGGAGGCCTCGGAGGAGGAACCCTCTGCTGCTATCCCTGTAGAAAGACATAGGCATGCTCAATATGCCCTTGCTTTGGCTAAGAGACAAAGCATAGCACATTCACTAACCACTTAGGGATCTAGGGACTAATGCCTTTTTCCTACTCAAAAACATATATTAAAAATGATGCCAGGCAATCCATATAACCTGTACCTATCCATGTATTGACTGTGTACTTCTTGCTTCAGACAGAGTCAGCCCTAAGCTGCAGTTGCTTCAACTGCTGCATTTGCAAGGTAGGTTGTTTACCTATACTGTATCTTATCTATGAACTTGGTACTGCATGCAAGTAAATACTGGTGTATTTGTGCAGAAATTAAATTAACATGTCACTACAGAAACTATTTTACTATCATGTGTCCATTTGTAATTAGTACACCTCATGCATGAAACATTCATAAAGTCCTACTGAAGCAGATTACTGGTACATCTTTCAAAACAGAAATTAGAAAGTGAGGCTACATTTTGCAGTGTCTGACTTCATACTCATCTGTATCCTAACAGTAAATGTGATTTATTCCCCCACCCCCCAAAATGGGAGTGTCCCTTTGTAACTGCCATAACAGTAACTCATCTATGATACCCCCAAACCATGGTGTATGGGTGTTTGTCACAGTTATTATCCCCCATATTTTCAGGACAGTAATAATAGATTTGATCATACATTGTATGTAGTAAGTAACTGATGAATAGCAGTGTGCATTTTTATGTGGGTGGTGGTGTGATGAATGACAGCACTGCTGGCAAGCTGCTTCTGTAGCCAAAAGGACTAAGACAGCCATTTTGTCTGATGAAGCTGTAATGCTATTGAGGGTTTGAATCCTGATATAAGTAGAGTTTTTGGGTGTGTACTAGCAATATGTTGTGTTTTGCAGACTGTGACTCTGTGTCCTATACTATCAGCTTTGTCTTGTTGTAATTCCACATTTGTGAGGTGCGCCGCATGTATAAAACCTATTTTATAAGGCTTAGTTGGTTGCCCGGAGCATAGCAGTGCAGAAAAAGTGAAAGAAGAAATAGGATTTATGTCAGACCGGCAACCACAGACACTGGATACATTCAATTATTGCCGTTAGTAATTGGGAAATCCTGGCCTGGAGTAGAGATAGGAATGGGATGCAGTAAAAGGTATGTATTACATTATAGTAAGTGTCAGATGTGAGCAGTGCACCTCGCGTTTGCACATTGCTTACCTACGCACAGGCAGATTTAAAAAAAAGGCAAATGCTCATGCGTGTAGAGTTAGTTAACCATACCTCAAATGCGATGCTTCTCACACTATAGCACTATAGATGTATATGTATATATATATATATATATATATATATATATATATATATATATATATACACACACACACACACACAGATATAGATATATATGTCCATAGTGCACTTCATACCTCTCAAGCTCTTAGAGCAAGAAATCAAGACAAAGCCACAAATAATGGGGGGGACAAAGTCTCAAAAATGGGGACACTTTTTAAATATTGCTCTTACAAACTTAGAAAGGTGATAGAATAACAGGCATTGCATTAGCATGAATTTTCTGAAGGACATGATGTCTGAAATTCAGATGTCTGCCATTATTTTCTGACTTTGTTTGTCAATGATTTGCTATTGATTTTCCAGAAACCTACCATATTTTGAGAAACAGACCATAAATTTGAGTCAAACATCTGAACATTATGCAAAAGTCTGGACAGTTGAGAGGTATAGTGCCCTATCATTATCAGACCCCATGTCTCCCCTAAGACTACATGTGGAAACATTGCAAACTGAGGGCACAATCTAAGTATATGTACATATATTGACAAGCCATCCATTTGTTTCACCTGGATTTTCCACATATATATCAACAACTGTAGAAGTAATATATGATGTTGTGTTCTCCCTCATGAAAAGGGCCAGTTGATGGTGCTCACAGGCCTGCTCATCGAAATATAAACAGATAAATATGCTCAATAAGAGTATTGTTGTTACACAGCTAGGCTACTAAACAATATTCGTCTCCTGGGCTACCAGCCTCAGATGACACTACAAAGCAATGTGACTATGCAGGCCTCCCAAGCTATCGTTTGACACATTGGTTGGTTATGTCATCTAGTATCAGTTCACCTACAGTCCTATGTTAAATCAGCCTTGTGCTGTGACACATGTATTAAGTACTGTGAACCATAGCCTGTAAATTTAGATAGGTAGGAATTTTAATTTTACTGTAGTCAACTGTGTGTGTGCATGTGTATAAACAAATGTGGAAGTGTGTATCCAACTCTGACTTCTCAGATGGCATGGTATGCCATTGTTTCAGTGCTTGCAGAAACATCCAGTATTCAGTGCTTGCACAAACATCCAGTAGAAGCAGGTCTCCAAACTGTTGTCCCCCATATGACCTGCTGATGTCATCTACCATAAGATCACCTGCAGTCCTACTAAAATCAGATTTGTATTGTGGCAAGTAAGTTAAGTACTCTGATCTGAAGTATGTAAACTTAGATAGGAAGGGGTTCTAGCCTCACTGCAGACAACTTGGTGTGTGTGTGTGTGTGTGTGTGTGTGTGTGTGTGTGTGTGTGTGTGTGTGTGTGTGTGTGTGTGTGTCGCACACTGACTTCTCAAAGGGCATGGTTTGCATTGTTTTGGTGGTTGCACAAACATCCACTAAAGGAAGGCCTCCAGACTTTTGTCCTCCACGTGGCCTGCTGATGTCATCTACCATATGATCACCTGCAGTCCTGTTAAATTCAGACTTGTACTGTGACATGTTCATTAAGTATTCTGATTTGTAGTCCACAAACTTGGATAGGTAGGGGTTCTAGTCTCACTGCAGTCAACTGTGTGTATATGTGTGTGAGCTGTTGGTGGATGTTACACATAGCATTTTACAGCAGCCTAAGGGACACTCTCCTCTTGTCTTTACCAGACACTGTTAATGTCATCAGTGATATCAGATTATTGGGTATATATACGTCACAACAGGCCATAGTCACACACTGGCCTGACCGTCACATAGATGTCACCTCATCCTATATAAGACAGACAACAGTGACATTCCTGCTATTGTATATGCAAACATCATATATGCAATGGTGATGGACAAGTTGGCACATTAGATCACATAAAATGTCCCATGGACTATGTTTTTTGTGGATGATATTGTGATCTGTATTGAGAGTAGGGAACAAGTTTATGAGACCCTAGGGAACCGGAGATATGCTCTACAGAGCAGAGGAATGAAGGTCAGCAGGACTAAGATAAAATATATGTGTGTGAATGAGAGGGAGAGAATGGTTAGGATGCAGGGAGTACAGTTAGGGAAGGCATATGAGGCAAAATACTTTGGATCAGCAGATCAGAGTAATAGTGAATGTGGTAGACAAGTAAAGAAGAGAGAGCATGCAGGGTGGAGTGGGTGGAGAAGAGTGTCGAGAGTGAGTTTTGTCAAATGGTTACCAATAAGACTGAAACGGAAGGTCTACAAGATGGTAGTGAGACCAGCTATGTCATATGGATTGCAGATGGTACCACTGACAAAAAGACATGAGTCATAACAGGTGTTGGCAGAGTCCCAGATGTTACGATTTGTATTGTATGTGCTGAGATGGACAGGAGTGTTAACCACATATTAGAGTCATCTCATTTTGTACAGTTTGGAGACAAAGACAGAGTGGTGGGATTGTGTTTGTTTGGACATGTGCTGAGGAGTGATGTTGGGTATATTGGGAGAAGGATGCTAACGATGGAGGTGCCAGATAACAGGAAAATAAGAAGGGCTAAGATAAGGTTGATGGATGTGGTGACAGAGGAAATGCAGGTGGTTGGTGTGACAAAGCAAGATGCAGAGGATGAGTAGAAATGGAAGCAGTTGATCTGCTGTGGCAAACCCTAATAGTACTATCCAAAAGAATAGGAAGAAGAAGATGACATCTGTGTTTGGAGAAACCCCATCTATACACTTGTGGCATGAGTTTACAGTAGGAGTATACATTTGAACATTAGTGTGTCTGGACTCAGTTTGGACTTTAACAGTGTGTCTTTGTATTACCTGCTCTGGATTGTGTGCAGAGGCTGATAACACTTTTCCCTCATATATGCAGAAATGTCAATACACTTGCTTTCAAATAAAAGCAGCTTATGCTATGTATCAGAGCATATCTAGCTGTCAGAACCTCTGCCGCATAACACGCAGCAGTTTTCCCACTTATCTAATAGTAACAGAGGTATTGCTCCACCTTATGAAGGACCCTCATAATGTAGACCCCACAGATTAGTCACCTGAAAATAGCATTCAAACCACATATACCCCTCCGTTTTACATTCTCTATGCAGATACCAAGTTCAAATCTCCCATCATCAACTATCATTTCCCCTCTGTTTCCCCTACAAGCATAGTTAACATGGGTTTTGTGACTCAGTGCAGATAATGCCTCATGTGCACTGAATAACCTGTATCTCCTACATCAATGAAGAACAAATTTCAAGAGATCCATCTATAGTAGGAATCTAGAATCAGTTTTCTCCTGCTTTCAGCAGGGTAAGTAAACAGGTTGTCCGCTTACACACCTTGACTCTTAATCACAATATGCACCCAACACAAACCATCATGTGCAGAGGTACTCCCCACAAACCATCCTAAGCAGCAGACACATCCTAAACACAATCAGGCTACAAGCAGACAATATGCATAAGAAATATCATCAGCAATGTCTCACCATAGAAGTGTTTAAGGCAATGGGCATGTAGCCCAAAGGTTTTCATAATAGTTGACTGTCTAGTAAGATGTACAGATGCCCCACTCACCAGCTTAAACAAGGATGAGTTTAGTGTCATCTGTATGTCATCACAGCAATCAAGTCTCTCACCAACAACTTGAGACTTGACTATATAAAATATATGAACACAGACATAATTGTGCTCTCTAAATATAAGTCCCAGCCACGTATGTCCCAATGTCTGAGCAGCATTATACCCTCGCATAACATATCACTATATAAAGAACAACAGATTCTCTGAACTTGCCTAGGTTTCTGGTGTCATTCTAAGGTTATACAATACCTGTCAGTGTGTGATGATGTGATGGACAGAGCATGCTGCTTTGCCAGATATAAGCCACTTGACTGCACCATAATCCCTTTATTAGGCAAGGTCACAAAAAACAGAATAACTGATGTGAAAATGTACACCTCCAACAAAGTAAGGGCCATGCTGCTAAATCATAGCAGTTCACATGTTAAACCACACTCTCTGTAAGTACTCTTTGCAGTGAAGATGTTGATGTCTGTGTAGTCACAAAAACCTGGCTTAAGGCTGCAGTAAGTATTTGGCCTTGCAAGACTACAATGCCTTCCAAACAACCAGACAGCAAATGGAAGTTGTGTGCACCACACGAGGTGTTGTATCTATTTATATCAAATATTAGTCTGCCTCAAGTCTGTTTAGGGAAGATAACTATACGGAGTTATTGTACGTCCAATATACTGTGGATAGGAAACTCCTTCATGTTATTGCCATTAATAGGTCGCCATCCATAAACAAGAAAGGCCACACAGCCTGTATACTACTACATGGAACAATTACAGTAGAACAAAATAACCCAGGCAGGGGTGAGAGAAAATATTAATCCATTGATCAGGATAATTATAGGACAACAAACTCACTTGCGCAATATTACATGGAGATTGTGAACTGAAATGCCATGGAAGAAATAGTGCACTACCCAACAAGGTTATCTCATATTTCAGACCTGTACCTCAACAATATGAGTGAACAATGTAATGGTACATGTGTAGTGCCTGCACTGTTAGTTCAAATATAAGGTAGTATGTTTTGAAGTAGATATATCTACTGAACTCCCCAAAGGAGGAGTCAGGTTCATAAACATCATCCAAGATATCTAAACCCTCCTAAGGGATGGTCTAAATTTCTTCCAAGATGCAGTTTTCACAAAGGACATTGACAACTATAGTAACTTACTCCTTGATGCCCTGTCTACACATCAACACAAATGTATATACACAGTCGTGCCTGATAGGCTCAAACAAAGATCCTCTGGAAAATACAATCCATACCAGTGGATGTCTGTCATTACTACATTATACAGTAAGTGAAAGAAGCTGCCGTTTACAAATACAACACTGAGAATCCAGGACTGGAAGGCCACTCTCCCCAGCATAAGCATGCAAATAAGACACCTTCAAAAGCCCACACAGAGCAACTATGCTAATAATTTACACAGCAACATATCCATGGATAACCATAAGTCTTTCTTCATGTACATCTGCAAACTGGTATATATAACTCAGATACATTTGGATACAATTGTGTATGGTAGTACACACACTGACCCAGTGTAACTTCCAAACCTGCTTGCAGATGTGTTTGGCTGAAAAATGACTTTCTGTCACCACCAAACCTACTACAAACCATGTGTGCAACATCACCTCCAAGCTGTGGTATCTACAATGAGAAAGTTATCACTTCCCTCTCCAAGACTAGGGGCACAGTCTCCATGGGGAGCAGATGGCATTCCAGCCTGTGTTCTTCATGTGCTTCTACAGTGAGCTACTCCCTTAGGCACCATATTCAACCACAATCTGAATACTGTTGTTGTTCACAATAAATGGAATACAGTGGCCGTTTTCCAATCACTTGGATGATTGGCAAAATACAAGTGTAATTATAAAACCATAACTTTATGCAACATCTGCTGTAAGACAATAGATACAATTTGCATGCATCTCAGACACAAGGAAATAGGAGACGTCCAAACATTAGATGTGCTCCAGTTAGATGTTCTCAAGGGTATCTTGTGGCTGCCAATCCTGGTGAGATTCAAGACTGTGACCAGAGACCTACACAAAGTCAAAGATGTGCAGATATCCTATTGTAACTTGGCCAAGGCCTTCAACACAATCTAACATTTGTTCTCAGTGGGAAATTAACCAAGGTGAATATCAAATTCTATATTATCAGTCAGGTTGCAAATGGGATCACAGACCAACAACATTCAATCACAGTGTAAGACTTCACCTCAAGCAGCAGACATGTCACCTGTGTGGTAATAGAAGTGTCAGTGCTGTGGCTCCTCATAGGTTCATACTAGGCTATCTGCCCAAGGTCATTTATAAGCCTAGCCCATAGTTATGTGGCTTTCGCCACCCCTTTAGTATGAAGAAAACTATGCCTATTATTTTGCTGTGCCTCTGTCAAGCAGTGACACTGAAGTAATCCCTGGGGTATATCTGCGATCTCCCATCCATTGGTCAAGATTCCTCTTGAACAAGGCCAGCGAGGTGCTCTGCCTCACATGTACCGGGATTTTGTTCCACAGCATAGGGAGTCTCTGGGTGATGAATCTGTCCCTCCAGCACGTTCTATTAATAACCGTGTCAAGGTTTAAGTCTCCCGCCCTTGTGGTTCTGAGGGATCTAGATTTTTTGAGGTGAAGAATATTCATCAAATCTGGGTTTGACATGGCCTTATATGTCAGGCACAGGTCACCTCTGAGCAAGCGGTATGCGACTGAATAGAGCTGGAGTTCTTTCAGTCAGGCAGCATAAGACATATTTTAGACCCTTTATACTTTTGGTGAGGAACTTTTGGGGCCTTTCCAGCTGCTGCAGGTGTCGGGTCAGATACATTCCGAATGGGGCATTGTACTCAATCATAGGTCTAATGAGTGATGAGTACAGTGGGACAATGACCTCCCTAGATCTAGATGTGAATCCCTTCATGATCAGGTGGGCAATGTAGAAGGTTTTCCTAACTACTTTGGCAACATGAGTGTCAAACGAAAGGTTACTGTCAACCTGGGTCCCCAGATCCCTGATGACTTCTTCTGTGCTCAGTGGATTGCCACCTATATGGTAGCTAGGGGTAACCTTGTTTTTCCTGAAGGGTATGACTATGCATTTCTTGGTGTTTAACTTTAGGCCATGGCTCTGGCACCAGTTATCCGTTTCTGTGAGGCCCTTCTGAAGGATATCTGTGTCAGATGTGTTTTCGACTATGGCGCCCAGTTTGCAGTCATCTGCAAACTTTGTCAGCCATAACCCTCCTGTGTTTGCTTGTACTTCAGAAAAGTAGATGCCGAACAAGAGTGGTCCCAGGACTGAGCCCTGTGGGACACCACTTGTGACAGGCTTTGAGTCTGACATGGTGCTAGCAACTCTGACCCTGTGGGTTCTGTCACTTAGCCAGTTTGCAACCCATCTTGTGATGTATGGGTTTACATTCAAGCTGATGAGTTTTTCGATGATACCTGAGTGGGGTATTGTGTCGAAGGCCTTTGCCAGGTCGAGGTAGGCTGTATGGACTGCCTTGCCCTCATCAATGGCCTTGGTGACTGTTTCGAAAAAGTCAACCAAGTTTAAAAGGCATGATCTGCCTTTGACAAAGCCAAACTGGGATGGATCCAAAGTCTGCAAGTTCCCTATGTCTTTATTTATGAGTTCCATTATGATCCTCCCCATGGCTTTGCAGATAAGGCTTGTCAAGCTAATGGGGCGATAATTTACAGGGTCGGTGGAGGCACCGCCCTTGTGAAGTGGGACCACAGTCGCCGTGTGCCACTCCTTGGGTACGTATCCTAAGGTGAGGCTAAGATTAAACAGCTGTCCTAACTGCGGGTTTAATTCCTCATTGAGTTCGTGGAGCACACAGCCGGGGACACCATCCGGTCCCATGGATGCTGTGTTTTGCCTTGGAGAGCAGTTCTCACCTGGGCATTGGAGATGTTTGGGGGGCTACAATCCTCTGGTATAGATATCTCTCCTTTTGGGGGGGAGGGGGGAGTTTGCACTGAACCTGTCAGCCAGTATGTTGGCAATGTGGGTAGGTTCAGTAATCTTCACATCATTTTGAACTAATTCTGAGCATATCTGGGAGTTTCCTCCTAGGTTTCTAACATAGCTAAAGAAGGCCTTGTGATTGTCTTTTGAGTCCTTGGTGATTTTTCTCTCAAAATTTGTCTTGGATGATTTTATGAGAGCTCTTAGTTTTTTACTTATAATGATCAAAGGTGTCTTACCTTTCAAGGATTTTGCTCTATCTTGTAGTAGCTTCCTCCTTTTGTTGTAGAGCTTGTTTATGGCTGGGGTCCACCAGACTGGACGCTTGCCTTTGGTACAAAGAGTCTTAGTTTTGTTTGGGATTGCTTGATCCATGCAGTCCTGTAGGTGCTGGTAGAAGGCATTTGTAAGTGATTCAGCGGTTTGAGTAATGTTTACCACTGGCTCAGGGGCCTTAAAGGAGACCACACTAGTTTTTAGAAGTGTGAAGTCGGCTTTTGAGAAGTTTTTCACTGTGGTCTTTTTTATTTCAGGTGGGGGCGGGATGAGGACCTCCAGCGAGATTAGTTTATGATCTGATCTCACCAGTGAAGGGTATACTTCCGGTGTTGAACATTGTGATCCCATGTTCGTGATGATGAGATCAAGTATGTTTTCTCCTCTTGTGGGGATGGTGACTAGTTGTTCCATGGCATTTGAGTTTATGAACTCCAGGAACCTTTGGGCTAGAGTGTTTGGGCTTGAGTAGTGTTCCCAGTCTATATTCGGGTAGTTGAAATCACCTAGTATGATGGTATTTGGAGATACATTTATCCCCTCCAGTGTTTTCAGGAAGGCCATGTGAGGTTCCTGAGTTTGAGAGGGTGGCCTGTAACATGTTTGACATATATGTCTCAGAAGTCCTGAACAAAACAGAGGGTCTGTGACAATAATGTCTGCTGACAAAGCCAGAATATTACTTGAAGTGCACAGAAATGCATCAGTATACCCTATGGTAATAAATGTTCCTGCTTATTATAAAATAAATATGAGTACACTATTCCCCACTTCTGTGCTAATAGACCTTGCAACACATGTCGACTGCAACCTGGGTCTACAGAGGGGAGACAGACATTTTACATTTTACATCTGATTAGCAACTGCATTACATCCATAGCAATGTATGCTAGCAATCCCCTATACTCATCCCTAATCAGTGGTATTAATGAATATAATCCACCCTTTGATATGCATTTTACCACACACCTGCACCAACTTGACAGACCTCAGACATGTCTGAGTAATAAAACATCAACATGTCTTCTGTGGACAGACTGATTTAGCCATCCCTGTGTGCAGTATCATATAAATAGCTTTGAGGCAGATTATGTATGCCTTACAGGGCTATCTGTGGCCAAAATGGGATGAAAATGCTGCACATGCATAAGTAATGTGGGATTCCAAGTTACCTGTTCAGGGACCTCAATGTACACTATGACATACATAGGACATGCTGGAGAGACAGATACATCTCTCTAAGGTTGTCTCACCTGAGCAGTAGGCTTCAAATCCATGTCAAGCAGAGCACCTCCATTACCCTGCTGAAGGACAGGCTGGATGACTTGATGTGAAAACGTTATCTGCCATCGATCACTGCTGCTTCTCTCCTGGACACGGGTGGTCCTTGCTAGACAAACCTTGGCCATACATTATATCTGCATTTGAATATTATATTGTGATGTAAAGGTTATGCTTCTAAACACCATCAGGTCAATATCCTAGTCACATTATATGAGCCTTGGAACTTATGGCAATGTACATGCAAAAAGGAACATTATACTGTATTACCATTCTGATGAGATTTGTCTTCAGTGCTGACGTACAATCCTGAGTTCTGAATCTAATTGGATTGACTTTGGATGTGCATCCATACATTTGTGCTAAACAATCCTTAAAGAGAATGTTAGATGTATTAATGAGACACGTTTAATTGTCTGAATTCACAGCCCTTACAAAAGCATCCACTATAAAGTATATAAATCATTACACTAGCAACTGTCTAAATGGTTACATAAAATCTAAATGAGAGTAGATAGTCACCATGTGCATCAGACACATAGCTTTAGTATCCATGAATCCAAAAGATAGAAGACAGAGATGTGGCATAGTTATCATCACTTGCACAGGGTGTTGTGTGGGGATGCAGGAGACCTAGGCCAACACAAAAGGCTAGCAAGTGTGTGTGTGTGTGAGTAAGCAAGGAAAGCAGGCAAGAGGGACCCTGTATATGTTGCTTGTGTGTCTGTAGGTGCCTTCTATGGGACATTGGTGTGTGAGTGTCTGCATGTACACAGCCAAGCTCAGTGCTAGCCCTCCATGTGTGTTAGACAGCTGTGATCTGTGCATGGTAGAGCTGACAGTTCATCGTCTCCACCCCTAAACACGAGAACTGGCTCTGCCAGGAGTTGCACTGGCACCTCCATGCCCAAGAATAGATATACAACTGTAACCACGGTTTAAATCTTCTCTATTCAGAGCAGAAAATCAGTCTATCTAAACACAAAAGAGATGAAAAAAATCACTTTTTATTAAAAAATAACAAAGCTTTCGGGAAAAAGACCCTTCCTCGGTGTTGTATTATACAACACTGAGGAAGGGTCTTTTTCCCGAAAGCTTTGTTATTTTTTAATAAAAAGTGAGTTTTTCATCTCTTTCGTGTTTGGATAGACCTCCATGCCCAAGGTCAGATATTGTGCTACTAGCTGAAGGTGAGCAATGTCTTCTGGATATGCTCCCTTCACAGGAAATACCAGGGCCACAACCCCATGGCTGAAGGTGAGCAATGTCTTCTGGATATGCTCCCTTCACAGGAAATCCCAGGGCCACAACCCCATGGCCTGCTATGTCGGTGTGTGGGCAGCACACTCCCTGCTAGAGCAGTGGATGTACTGCCACTATGGAAATGTGATTGGACACTGCCATGTTGGCTCTCAGCAGATGTAGTTGCTTACCTATGCTCATGAGGCTGACGCTCCCCTACCAGCAGACATTCCATCACAGACAATGTGCTTTCCATGACAGATACACTGCGGTCTCTCACAGACACATCCCATTCCAACTTGTTATTCAACCGATCCAGGGAATTAAGAACATGGTGGAGGCAGTCATGGATGTCAGACTGGGCTGCATCTATAACCCTGAGCATTCTCCTGGAGTTCCTTTCTGAATATGCCTGTGTCTCCACGATGGCCCTATACATGCATCGAGTGATACATGATGAGACACCTGCAACAGGCTGAGGAGGGACAGCAAGCCTCCTCTGAGCACCCCTATCAATCCACTTATGTGGCACCTCACCAATAGTTCAGCTATGGTCAGTGTCAACAGTGACTGAAGCCACAGTAGTAGTTACACTTCCCTTGTCAATATCCTCACCCTCCAACTGTCCAATATCTTTGGCCTCAGTGGACTGGGTATGTGTAAGCATACTGTCTGTGTCTGGTGATAATGAGGGGGGTTGCTATATGTCAACCTCTGTGTCAGAATCAGTCTCTCCAACCTGTGGCTGTGTCTCACTTTGGCCACTATCATCATCAGAGTCTGATGAGACACTAACATCAGGTGGCATAGGGGACACAAAACCACTTCCATGTTCACCCATGATAAACGGAAATTAGGAATACATTAATACCCAAACTACTATTCTGCAATGTATGTTAAGTAATTTACACTGCTGTCACTATTACAGACATTCATACCTGTCAACCTCTTAGGGCAAGGAATGTGGACAAAGCCATGAATAATGGGTGGAAAAGGCCCAAGACGATGTATCATTGTGACGTATTGCCTTTACAAACCTATAATGGTGACAGAATAACAGGTATTGCTTCACCATGACATTTATGATGGGTATGCAATCTGAATGTGAGATCTCTGTCATTATTTTATGTCTCCAATCTTTAATTACCCATCAATGTTTTGCAACTCCATCACTATGATCTTGAATACAGGCCAGAGGTATGAGTCACACATCTGGACATTCTGAAAATATCTGTACAGTTGACAAGTATGCAGACAGTACAGCAATCCATACAGCAGACCTGAGATGACACTTTAGCAAATATTTGTACATTACTGACATAAATGTATTCTGCTGAACAACTGCATGATGTTGTTCAGAAGCCTTAGAGCTGTGGATTCCAGATGGTCCTGAAAAAAGTAAAGGGTGAGACAATGGCAACAGTAACACATTTGACAGTATTAATTTAATAATATATATCTACAATAACTGCAATGTTAATAAGAATGTGACTGACAACCTCTAAATGATCTGAAAACTGTAGCTATCTTAAATACCCCCACCAATAAAACAACCTGACACACATTAAAACTGTATACACTATTACACAATAAATGCAACAGTATTCTACTGATGATCTAAAAAAGCCTACCTGGAAGCTCCTCCTGAGATGCAGGAGTGGCACCCACATCCAGAACATACTGGCTTATGGACTGCTGGGAGCTTTCCTGTGTGGCAGTGTTTGCCAGGAATTCTTCAGTGGCAGTTAGAGATTGTTCTACTGCAGGTCCACCACCAGTGACCTGACGATTATGTGCCACTTCAGCAGCATGTCTCCTTGCAGTATGAACCATGTCTGTGGCTCTGTGTTGCACTAGCTGTGAATTTGTCCCCCAATTGCATTGACATTTTGGACCAATTCATCCCATAGGGCCACACATTGTGACATATTGGCCCGCCCTCTAGACATCAAGACTGCATGATGTTGGTGTAATGGCTCAATTATGAGCCATTCTCTGCCTCAGAAAATGGGGTCCTATGACGAGAGGGCATATTGTTTACTGAAAGACAAAATAATGATAACACATATAAGGATCACATATGTACAAATAAACTGTATACATATGAGGCAGTACATGAAGGCTGTCAGTATTCACCACTTGATTACAATTTAAAGATTCAACAGTGGTTAAAAAATAGCAAGGGGGATACAAAACAAGGAGAGTAACATGACAAACATAGCCTTGTTTGTGCCATAATAGATACTCACTTATGCTCACACCCCCAAAACAACAGTCCATCCTAGTATGTGCCATAGCAGGGACTCATCTCCTCTGCCAAAAAAAAAACAGTATAACAGGCTAATGGACAGATGAGCTAACAAAATAACTGTGTAATGTCAAAAGTGCTCTCATAGGACCTATCCATGAAACGTGTGTGCATAGTTATCACACAGCATTTGACCTTCGGCCTACTCTACATCCTCTGTACCTCTCAAATAGCTGGAAAACAAGGCCATGTCATGAGTACAGTTCTAACAAATGCTTACTGATGTACTTTACATCATTCCTAATTACATTCCAGCATATGCATTATTTAGGTAACAAAATGAATACATATATGATGGAGTACAATACTCCTCTGTCGAAATATACTGTTCCAAAGCAAAATGTGTAACTGAGTTTGAATTCTGAAACAACTCTCATCCATATACTGGTTTGCCTAGCTACACATTTTCCTTTTTGTAATGCTGTACCTTGCCAATTGATTGCATCTGACCTAGTCTGTGCCTCAGAGATGCTAATTTCAGCATGCACTGCTGAATTGCATGCTAATCAACCAATCCCATGAAGCTACTCAAGAAGATATAAGGCATCAATGTAGACAACATGCCCTTTCTTATATGTGCAGTGAGGAAATAGTGGAGTACAGATACAACATAAGCACTGTCAGATTGTTAGTAGTAGATACATTTTACATACATTTGTGTGTGCTACAGGCTGAAGCCGATGCTGCTGATGCTGCCAATAGCTGTAAGACAGAGGGGGTGAAGACTTTGCAGGCCAACAACACAGTAGAGGAGCTGTGGGACCTCTGACAGCCTTGAGTCAGATACAGAGCCAAACACAAGGAACCCATCCCAGTGGAATATAAGGTATGTGTTTAAATTAGTATGTTAGCCACAGGTACCCTTAACAGACTATCAGGGGACATGCTTGGTGTTTCACAGGGATCAGCATCCAGTATCTTCTGAACATTCCTGCATTCTATGCTACAATATGGCAGAGAGCACATATATTTTAACATAAGTTCTGAGGACAGGATCACAAGTATGCTACAATAGCAACATATATCACTACTCTCCAGTAATGTGTGCCATACATTGCAGTTATGTACATAAGAGAAAAACACCTGGGGAACAGTGTAGGGTCTACATTAACCATAAGGTATACCAATCAAACAACTGCCAAGTCATGTGTAATGTCATGAGAGTCATGTGGAATGTGTGCATTGACAACCCTTGCAGTTAGCATGACTTCCATATGTGCCACATTCCTCAACTGCACCAGGTGTGTACTATGGGGGATATCTCCAAGGCTCACTTAAGTGTGCAATTGTGCATGCATGTTATTCACTGGAGTCATGGCTGAGGAAACCTACCTCTCTCACACACACACACACACACACACACACATACACACACACACACACACACACACACACACACACACACACACACACACACACACACACACACACACAAACACCATATTGAGACACACAGTCCAACCATAGAGTATGTTTTTCAGCTACTGCACTCACAGTGCCAGTGCCTACATACCTCTGGCTGAGAGCAACATTACAATCCACTGACATGTTCCTCGATGCTCATATTATGAGCTTTACTAGCCAAGTTAATATAGTAGAAACATCTGCAACAGGATCATCAAGGGAAAGGGGAGCATATCCTACCAACAATGCCAAGGTCACCACAGCCACATGCCAATAATGACTCAGAGTAGGAACCAACTGCAGGTGTGGTTGTAGGCTGACAAAGCTACACATAGTAAGTCCTTGCATTGGCTATGAGATAAGCCATAGCACAATGACTCAACACCTAGGAGGCTAAAACCATCCTCTGACATCACTATACATTTGTACTAGGGATGCATTAGAGATATTAGTTCTCAACCATAATTAAGTCATACAACAGGCAGGATGCCAGACATGTAGGATAACCAGATCAATAAAATCTTGTTAGTGTCATAGCAGACGCAGACATCTTTGCTCCCCACCCCCAAAAGAACAGTCAATGCTTGGTTGTGACATCCAACCTATACTTCCTTAGTTGGCAGCCGCATATAATATTATTCCCACTTTATATCTTTTGACATTCTAAATGCAATGACACTAAATAGTGTACACACTGTGTGTCCCAGACTACTGGACAGATAACCCACAAATGCCCAAGAAACACAGACATGTAAAATATTGCTGTATATTTGCAAGCAAACATCATAATGGGGCCTGTAATCAGTAAGTGCAGTCCTGTAAAAGTGAAGCATTTCACTAAATGTACCAGTAACATGTAATATTTTATTATGACTGTACATTATTATCAATTTGATTATGTGCTGCACACCCCTCTCAACTGTACAGATTTTTGCAGAATGTCCAGATGTTGGACTCATATAGTTGGTCTATTTCTCATACAGTTGTGGTTTTCTGGCAAGTCATTGAGGACTGATGTCAGAAATAATGGCACACATTTGAGTTTCAGACTTCATATCCTTCAGAAAAGTCATGCTAATGCATAACCTGGTAGTTTAGCCACTACCTAAGTATGTAAGAGCAATATTTAAAGAGTGTCCCTATTTTTAGGCCTTTGTCCCCCCATTAGTTGTGCCTTTTTCCAGATTTCTTACTCTAAGAGGTTGAGAGGTATGGTGCTGGATGCCTGTTGCTGCTTGCTACAAAAGTGTATGTTTGAAACACAGGGTTAAGGCACCCCTCCTGTGTTTGACATGTGCATTGGATGGTGAATTGGACTGTAGAACTATGTAGGGATATTTCCTGTGCAGTTGCATAGTCTAATAGTGGATCTAATACATTGATTTTATATTCTGCCTATTATTACTTGTTTTTATCTCAATATATGGAGCCACTGTTTATGCATTGCTGCGTGTAGCACAAACAGCATCAGCTATGCACAGCTGGTTTGCACACACAGTGGTAGTGCATAAACTGTAGAAGTATACCACCCAGGTACCAGATGAGACCCAGACATCTAAAAATAGACCTCAGATGTAGTCTATTAATGTCAGTCTGCATAGCTCAAACCTGCTAAGCACCGTGTAACAGTGATAACTTCAGGATCAATATGAATGTTGTAGATTTTCATGTAACCTCCCCTGTGGCTCCAGATGTTAAGTTTTGGCCTGAAATTCACAAGGTCTTGGGTTCTGATACAAGGATTGCAACTTGTATTTTACTAACGTGTCCTTGCATTACATAGCATTGAAATTAAATGTACACATGTATTATTTAATTCTTCTACTGGCAAAAGCTGTGAGTGTAGGACTACCATGGATAATGTCCAGGGTTCTAATACAGCAGACATTTGTCTTTTTTCAGTGGTGTCCCACTTCACATTATAGTCACCCTGAGTTATAGCAGTTGACCCCGTATTTCTTATATCCTAAGTATGTTCCTGATGGATGACACAGTGATATTGTCAGTGATGTTAAGATATGATAATATCTGGTGAAAATTAGTAAGGTGACAGTGATGACAGTCCAGTGGGTGACAACTCGATTCTCACTGTCACCAAACATGATGTCCATAGGTTTGCAATCCCCCACCCCCACCCCAACCAAGGTGTTCACCCCTCCTTGTCTGTCCTTTATCAACCCTGTCTCTTGTCTTGTATGTCTTGTTTATCTGCAAATGCTTCCTCACCTTCCCAACTTGCCTGCCCCAGACTTGCCTGTTTCTCTTCCCCAACATTCCACTCCCTCCTTTTAAAAAGGGCACATGCCCCCCCCCCAAAAAAAATAAAATGTCCCATACATAGCTCTCCATTTTGCACATGCCCACTTAACACACTTAATTTGGTCCAATTGGCATCACAAGACAATTATGTTGTTGTCACCCCTCTCTCTGGAGGTGACAGTCTAAATTCAGCTAATAACCTATACATGTGCTTAGTTGTTACTGTTGAAGCTATGGATCTTACCTACACCCTTGCTGCATATCCCTGCCTTCCTTTCAGTTTGCTTTCCTCCTGCTTGCTTCCCATTATACGACTTTCCTATTTCCCCCTATTTCTTTTCTTTAAAGAATCATTGCCTGATGGTGCATGATGCACAACATGGCACAGGATGGTAAAAAGGAGCTTGTTAACTTATATTGGATACCAGTGTCATCTAGCACCAGATGTTTCATCATTACTGCATTGAGTGCATACGCAGCTGATGTCACAGATTCATAAATATCACAATTTATAATCTTGATGTACACATACAAGTATTTGAAATGATAGGTACATCTGTATTTGAACCCAGTGCCATCTGAACCAAAATAAAATACCATCAATGCATTTAACAGATAGTGCGACAGAGTCAGTTGAGTAGCAGGTATATTTTACACATTGTATAGATAATTGCACAATAAAGAGCTGTTGCATACACCTGCTACTTAAGTAAATCAATTAATAATAATAAAATGTCTGCTATTTTATCATGTTTCTAATTTTGTAGAAACAAAAAAAAAATTACGGACAACCCTGGAAAGTGTAAAAACCAAAAAATAATAAGCAAAACACTCCCGGAACCCGATAGTCAGGAAAATATACACTACGAGGAAGTGTATCAACAAAATACTTTGATATAAAAAAACTTTAATAAAAACTTGAACAAAAAATATATATATAAAATATAAAAAATAAAAACGTGGTTTAGCACTTTCATAAAAAAAATAGACATAATCAGAACCACAGCTAAAAAGAACTACTCAATTAAATAAACCGGGAAGTGCACTCCACCTCCCTAATCCACCATTTACGTGCAAGTAAAAATTAATCACAGATAAAACCAATATGTTAACTGTTTAAGTAACAAAAAATACTAGAATATAATAACTAATTAAGTAAAACATTGATAAACACTCTCTGTGCAAGTAAAAATTAACAAATGTGGAATAAAGAATCTTGATTAAAAACATTGACATACAAAAACATGCAAAAACAAACCTTCATTAAAATTAATTTGTAGTGGACTGCTCATTAACTCAACTAAACCATGCTGTGTTTTTTCCTAAGCTCACTAGAAATACAAATAAACTCATTTATACCCAGAGGGTTGGCTGCATTTAACCTAAGCTTCCATGTAATTTCCCAATGTAATAGGAAATGTTTCCAATCACCACTAAAGGGTTTAATAGATGCTTGTTCTAAAATAAAAAACTTAAATCGTCAAAGTTTGTACATGACATAGAATGTCATGCCAAAGCACTCTTGCTATCCAGTTTCTGAATGCTATATTGATGTTGGTATATTCTGCGATTCAACCCAGTGACCGTCTTGCCCACATAGAAAGCTTGGCAGGTCATGCAGAAGGCAAGATACACCACCCTTTATTTTAAACAATTACATTTTCCACCACTTGCCCACTTGTTAACCTTGTTGTACAACTAACCAGTGTAATTTTCTTCAATGTATTTGCACTGGTTGCACCTGCAACATTTCAATGTAACTGGCCAGCTGCCTAGACTAATTTGTGGTGCTCTTTCTAAGAGGTCTTTAATATTATATATCCTCTTGTAAGTAAAACTGGGTCTCAACATTCCTATAACTCTAGTATTTTTATCACAATTGAATAGGGACCAATTTTTGGTGATAATGCTCAATACATTGAAGAAAATTACACTTGTCGGTTGTACAACAAGGTTAACAAGTGGGCAAGTGGTGGAAAATTTAAATGATGAAAGTGCTAAACCATGGTTTTATTTTTTATTAAAGTTTTCTATATCAAAGTATTTTGTTGATACACTTCCTCGTAGTGTGTATTTTCCTGACTACCAGGTTTCTGGAGTGTTTTGCTTATTATGTTTCAAATTTTGTAAAAGCAATATTTATAACATGTCACTTTAGTGATGGCCCTCTGTCCCCCCATTATGCATGGCTTTGTCCAGATGTTTTGCTCTACCAAGTTGACAGATATGTTCCTATTATTTAATTAATATTTTATCATCCTTGCTGAGGTATGCAGCATTGCACAGTCGTGCTTTATTGCGAATATGTGGCAATTAGTATTGATTGTAATGTATGTATTGTAAATACATCTTCTAATTAACTGTCTCTGTGACTGGATGGGTTAATGCACCATCACGCAATAATCCTTTAAAGAAAAGAAATGGGGGAGATAGGAAAGTGGTGAAATAGGGAGCAAGCAGGGGAAAAAAACAAAGTGAAAGGAAGGCAGGAATGTGCAGGAAGGGTGTAGGTAAGAACCACAGCTATCCATTTCTTCAACAGTAACTCTCCAGAGAGAGAGGTGACAACATAATTGTGTTGTGATGCCAGTTGGACCAAATTAAGTGTGCCAAGTAGAAACATATGAAATGGAGAGCTACGGATGGGATGAATTTTGTTTTTTGGGACAGGTGCCCTTTTTTAAGGAGAGAGTGGAATGTTGGGGAAGGGACATAGGCAAGTCTGGGGCAGGCAAGTTGGGAAGGTAAGAAATCATTTGGAGACAGACAAGACATACAAGACAAGAGTCAGGGCTGCTGAAGGACACAAGATGGGGGTGAAGACTTTGGTTGGGGTGGGTGCTGGAGGATTGAAGTCCCATGGACATCAGCACTGTAACAGTGTGATTGACATCCTCAGCCATTGGACTGTTAGCACCATCTCACATTGTGATGCTGGCTGGTGTGGCTGACGTGTGCACCTACTGCAGGTCTGCCCTACCAGGATGGAAAGTAGGCTCTCCTTCCAGTGGAGCCATGAGCCCACTTTCTGGTGCACAACCCTATGTACCATACCTGGCAATTCTTCTCAGGTGATGTATGCACTCCCTCTTCTTCTGCTGCCAGAGGGGACCACAGGCATGGCCCATGGGCAGAACTACCTGAGGGTCCAGGTAGGAAAGGGGCAGCAAAGGAGGGTGCCACCAGGCTGTAGCCCAGAAAATCTGGGCCTTGGTCCTTCAGCTGGTAGAGTGAGTGCAGGTGGATCACAGGGAACCAGCCTACCCTGCTGTGCTGTAGTAATAAATAAAATTCAACCCAAAAATTAAATAAAACATAAAACAATTTATATGAAAATTATAAAAAATAAAGAAACAATAATAAATCAATATAAAAGTTTTAAATAATATAATTCTGAACAGAATGACAATTCATAAAAGTGGAAAAAATATTTAATAACAAAGAAATATCAAATTATACATAATAAACAAGATATAAGAAGTAAAACAAATATTATAAAAATAAATATGATTATATATATAATATAGTAATAATAATAATATTAATAATAATAATAATAATAATAATAGTAATAATAATAATAATAATAATAATAAGAAGAAGAAGAAGAAGAAGAAGAAGAAGAAGAAGTCCATAAATAAATAAAAGAAGAGAAGGGGTGGGGTGAAAGAAAAAAGAGGAACATTAGTAACTTCACAGATAAGCAGATCTTTCTACAATTAATTTATTCTATTTTGTTACATTCTATTATTAACAATAATGACTGCTAAGAATTGTGTTTATTACTTGGAATATGTGTACAATGATTACACTTGACAGCAGGCCATTCAAGCCACAGGTCTAGAGGTCTGCACTTCAAATTCTATAATGATGATTACATAACAGTACTGTATTTTATTGATGACAAGCTAAAACAATATTTTAATCAGCTGCGTATTACATTTGGGGAGTGTGGTATTAGAACCCACAAACAGTGACTACTGTAATACTGTACTTTTCCTTCGGAATACAACATAATGCAAGCACTCTTTCCTTTTCCATTTTATAGACTCATGCTCACTGTTATCTGAGAATGTGCAACTGTTGCTTTGTCTTACAGACCATACCTCTCCAGCTTTTAGTGTAGGATATCCAGACATATCATAAATGAATAATAGGAACATATTTCAAATCTTGCTCTTACACACATGGATAGCTGCACAGGATTTGTGTTAACATACATTTTGGCACCCATTATTTATTGACCTCAGTGTATATTTCTTGCCAGACAACCATGGATCTTACAATAAACAGACCAAAACAGTGATTCTTAAATCTGAGTATTAATCAGAAATAAGTCCAGACAAAAGCTATGCTACAGAGCAATGCATGCATACTTGCTTTTACAGTTCAGACATGCATTCCCAAGTTCAGACAACTGTATGATATAGCAACTAATCCATCAATAAATGTTAAAGCTGCAATAACAGTACTTTATATAATTACACTTACTTACCACGTACTTCTCGCATTCTGGCCACTCGCCTCACATGGGACCTCACATTTGAGGCCCACTTTTCTGCAGCTGCGGAAAAAGGGAAAAAGAAAAAAAGCATTATGAATACCAGTTTTTGCCATATTCAGCTTGAATATTTACAAATAGTAGATGTAAATCATACATACACATCTCTGGGGTGTTCCGTGCCTGACACTTCCTGATCCAGTGATCACAGGTATCCCTTTTCATCCAGTGGTGGTCATCATAATGGTGACAACATTGTTCCCCAGTGCGTGGGATACTGCTCACACTGGTAAGAGCCCCTGGCAAACAATCTCAGGCTTTATATTTATATTGTGAGCTGGTATAGTTTTCCTGCAACAGGCAGAGCCCATGACCTTTAACCAGGAGCCCAATAAAGACCCTGGACTCCTGGAAACTCCAGTGCTGTGGTCTGAATTGCACACCCTCTCCTACACTTGACATATCTGCACAAGTTCCCAAAAACACAAACACCACGATCAGGAACACTACTTCTTAGGACAAAACAAATTCTTTATTAGACACAGTTCTGGTACCTCATCTTCTTGCCTTCTATTGGTACATATTGAACATAATTCTGTCCCTTTAAATACCCTATTTTTAATTATTTAATTAGCCAATTAACAAATAAACCTATCCATAAAACTAATTAATTAAACTAATTATATCAAAAGCACTTTGATGAGGTCAGTGCAAGTGTACGGAAAGCAGAAACTAGTGTTATCGAATGAAAAAAGAAAAAATTATCCAGGGACATAAAGGATTTTGAAAATAATCTGATTTATACTCATTCACGCAGGGGACACAACAGTAACTATATGGGGTAAACGGACTGCACCTGGTATCTGAGACTCATCAGTGTAATCAGGAGAACAGAATTTTGGAAGAAAAAGTGTTTCCTTTGAAGAAATCAGCTCAGAAGACTCCTCTCAATTAAAAAACGTTACAAGAGGGAAGCAGCCAGTCCAACAACAAGCACAGCCGAAGAGGGTATGTGGAATTAACAACAGATAGAAGCAAGACTACGAATTCCTGACTCTGATGTTTATTATGGACAATTGAACCACAATTTTGTTTCAGAAGATAATTTAAATGATGTAAATAATCATCAGAATGTTAATTTGAATGATGGGAATGTTTATTTTACTTCTGAAACATGTGGGGATATTCAAGGTCAAGAGAAAAATAATGTATTAAAAATTGTCAATTTAACCACTTTTAACATTTCTGAAAATGCTGAAAGGGTACTTTTGATAGGAGCAAAATTTGTTCCAACTAGAATCCCATCTCTTGCAGATATTATTTTGGATGTTAAAAAATTCTGTCGCAAATTAAATGTAAACATTTTTTTCAAGCTAAGGAAAATGTGATGACTACTAATGAAGAGTAAAGTGTAAATGCAATGAACATAAGTGATGTGTCTTCTGATGAAGATGATTTGTTTAACATTAGCATTTATGATAATAAAATGTTTCAACAATGTGTGCGACTTTGTGATGGGGTTTGGGGGGATTATGCCGAGCCTAGTGTTGAATTAATACATTTAGACATGCCGAAACTGATCTCTGACAGTAATTTCATGCCCCCTAGGACAAGTAGTGCTAGTAACGTATTTGAAAATTTGGTGTGTGAAAAAGTTGAGCATCATTTTGGTAATTTTGTAGACATTCAGTTCTTATAATCTTGATAAAAATGAATGGCAGGCATTGCAGGGATTGAGATCCAACCTGGATAAAGTTGTATATAAAGTAGCTGACAAAGGCGGCAATTGGGTGGTGATGAGTGTAGAGCAATACGATGAAATGGTGTTAAAAATACTGTTTGAAGAGGGATACTATTACAAGTTACAATATAATCCCATTCAAAGATTTTCAACAGAACTAAATGATATTTTGGAATGAGGGGAGAGGCTGTTTTTTTTTAAAAGTAAGGATGTTAAGAAGTTGGTTGCTAAAACACCCAGACATCCCTTTATGTATGCCATTCCAAAAATGCATAAAGATTTATCTAAACCCCCTGGCCGCCCTATTATTTCGAGAATTGGATCTTTCTTGGAGAATGTTAATATTTTTCTAGATTTTCATCTTAAAAAAATATTTAACTGCAATTCCTTCCCATCTTAAAAACACGCAGGAAGTATGTCAAGATTTAGCGAACTTTGAATGGAAAGAAAATTATTTTTGGGGAGTGGTAGATGTGAATGCATGTGCATGGAAGCTCTGGCTAAAAGATTGGGGAAGGACCCCTGTTCAGCATTTCTTTTAACCCTTCTTGAGTTTTGTTTAACTCATAATTATTTCAGATGGAAGAGTGATTTTATCTTACAAAAGAAGGGTACAGTGATGGGAGCAGCCATCGCCCCATCTTTTACATGGGGGATTTTGAAAATCAATTCATGTTGTTGGATGATTATTATGTAAAGAATATAATTTAGTACAAAAGATGCATAGATGATTTGCTGTTTTTTTGTAAAGGTAGTGAAAATGAATTTTTGGAATTCATGGGGGTTCTTAACAATAATCCGCATGGATTGAAATTTGCGTGGGCTACTGATAACTGCATTTTATTTTTAGATGTAATTCTTTATGTGGATAGTAAGTATAGTATCCAACATAAACCATACAGAAAACCCACAACTGTTAACAATTTTTTGCATGCTAGCAGTATGCATCCCCACCACCTCATTGAGTCATTGCCATATGTAGAATTCAAAAGGATTTTCTCCAATACTTCTGAAGTTAGATTAAAGGAAGTTTATTTAAGGGAGGTACATGACAGACTACTAGTCAGAGGTTACGATGATAGAATATTAAAAAAGGCAAAGAATAAACTTATGGATGATAGGGAAGCACACATTAATGTAACCAGGAGTCACTTTGGAAAAGAAGTTATGTAGGGGAAGAATGAAGATGACCAAAAATTGTTTTTTTGTTACTAGATATTCTGAGTTTTCTCCTGTTTCGGAAAGGATAGTTAGACAGGCTTGGGAAATAGTTAGTGAAGATAGTTCTATTGGTTTCTTGTTTCCCAGACATATTATTTGTTCTTATGGAAGGTGTAGCAATATTAGAGAATTGTGAATAAAAAAACTTTGAACCTTGCAGGAGGGGATATTTTGGATAGGACAGTGGGCACTCATAGTTGTGGAACTTGTTTAGTATGTAATAGGGTGAAGAACTTACATGGATATAGAATTAATGGGAAACTGTATAGGGCCAATGAATTTTATAATTGTAACAGTTATGGGGTGATTTACATTATAGGCTGTGGCTGTCATCCAACTCACTGGTATATTGGTCAAACTACCAGGAAGGCCAAAGTTTGAATTTTGGAACACTTAGGTGATGTCAGATGGAAACAATTGGAAAGTCCAGTGGCAATACATTTTTGTCCAAACATCAGGGTTTAGATAATAGATTGTTTTTTAGTATTTTAGCATGACCAATCAGGAGTAAGGGGAACTTTAAGATAGAATTAAACAGACTAGGGAGCAGAATGATCATTAATTTTCACACCTTATATCCCAATGGAATGAATTTAGAAAACAATTTGATTATTTGAAATAAGGAAGTTGGGACATCATCAGCAATTCTTTATATATAGAAGTGTTTTTTATAATGTTTTGGATGCATCAAAACACATTATATACATTTGATTAGATGTTTAGTCATATAATGACATGCTTGAAGTTGTTTAAAATTGTTTAAAATGTATATTTATGACTTGCTAAAGTATGTATTTTTATTTGACTTGTATAGGAAAGTGCAATCGTTCAAGGAATTAAGTTAGTATTTGTACTTTAATGGATGAATTTTGCCACTTATTTGAAGTAAAAAAAGTTTAAAAAAAGTAAAGATGTTAATTCCATGGAATAATAAGCAGGTTCAACTTGTTTAATAGTGTTTTTAACATACAATTAAAAATTTAATAAAATATTCAGTTGTACAGTGATAATGCATTTAAAACTGTTGGTAGTATATTTAAGTCATTTTGATGTGTATTTATAATTATTGTTAAAACATTTAATGCCATTTGGTGTACATAGAAGTGCAATAGCTAAAAAGTCTGAGAACAATGTTTAATGAATTAGTTTTATGGATAGGTTTATTTTTTAATTGGCTAAGTAAATAATTAAAAATGGGGTATTTAAAGGGACAAAATTATGTTGAATATGTTCCACTAGAAGGCAAGAAGCCGAGGTACCAGAAGTGTGTCTAATAAAGAATTTGTTTTGTCCCAAGAAATGGTGTACCTGATCGTGGTGTTTATGTATTTTTGAGAATTTGTGTGCCTTTTGGATGTGTATTGAATATCTGCACAAGTTCAAGATCAATGTCTAAAGTGCAATTCCAGCCAAATCAACTTTAAATATCATGTTTTCCCACCTATTGTGCTTACTGAGACCATGCACTGTCTACATTATGATGCATTCAAAAAAGCTGCTTGCCACTTACCATCTTGCAAACACAGTAAAACAAGTGCATTGGTTTGCACAATGCTAAATGGCATGCGCCTTTTTCAAATGCATCAGAAAATAACTTTCAGCCAACCACTTTATTTGTATAAAGTGCAATGCCACAACAGTATAAATAAAGTTTGCATACCCTGGGCAATTATCATCTGTACTACAGTCCAACACTAAACACATGTCACTACAGGATTTGTTATATGTAGTCACGTATCTTAGCATTCATTATTAAGTTGATGGTATGCGCGTAGTGCAGCCCTGCTTACCGGGTGTGTGTAATGCCCAGCAGTGCTGAGCAATAGCAATTGAAAGCATCCAGTTTCTATTTTTGGATGTCTGGGCCATGTCTGATGCATGGGTGGTCATTGTGCAAAAGAGGTAAGCATAGTTAAATGTTGCGGTGCATCATGTAAACATGGCAAAATTAAAAAAAAATGAGGAAAGCCAAACTATATAGATATAACTAGTTCTGGTATTTTTACCAGGGTTTTGCCTTATATTTTTGCAGGGTTCCTCATAAAATTTTCAGTTTTGTAATAATCATTTGAGATGGAAGTCACAAAATAATAACAGGCATTTTTGTTTCGGACTTCATACTCTTTAGAAGATGCTTGCTAAAGCATAACAATTTACTCTGACAACCATCTAAGTTAATAAGGGCAATACATCCCTATGTGCCTATTTCCAGGCCTTTGCCCCGCTTTATTTCATAGCTTTGTACAGATTTCTTGCTCTAAGAGGATAAGAGATATGGAGAGAGACAGTCAGTGCTCTCCTGTACATGGCTTAATTATTCATGTTGTTCTATGAGGTTTCATGGCCAGCAGCACTGTGAGGCACTGCAAAACCTTCACAGGTTATTAATATTAATATGCATTGCATGTTGCCAAGAGCACATCATGGCAGTGTATACAGATACACTCCATGTAGGCTCTACATGGAGCCTACATGGAGTTTATTGAATCCTGACTATAGAATTAGCTATAGGCTTATACATAGATACAGAATTAGATATAGATATAGCTGTAAATATAGAATTAGACATAAAAATAGATGTAGTGTTAGATATAGATATAGATATAGATATAGATATAGATATAGATATAGATATAGATATAGATATAGATATAGATATAGATATAGATATAGACATGGATATAAATATAGATACAGACATAGGTACAGATGTAGATGTGTATATTTTTTGCTTGCTAAAGAAATAGGATGCCAGTTGAACAGAGAAATGAATTCAAAAGAGAGCTCACAAGAAATGAAAGGAGCTGTAAATGGAGGATAGTGGTTGCTGATATGAAAATGGCATGCAGTCTCTTGTATATGGATACACGTTTGCTTATTCATGTCACTACAAACAGATCGTGGCTTGGCTAAGTGGTCTGCTTTTTTTTATATGTTTTTGTGTGGGGATTGTAGCTGAGGCTGGCTTTGTCTTTTTGGTTAATTTGTTTCACTAAGTCTGAAATGAAGCAAAAGCTATCATACCTTTTATTTTCTTGCATAAGTTGAGAAATAAATTCTTTTGAAGTGGAATATTATGTTTAGAAACTGACCAATTTTTTATCAGATTTACTGTGTCTATGCGCTAGATTCCCATTATTAACATTTCATTCCTGCAGTAAAATGATTTGATAGTTGTTGATGAAGGATAAATGCTGGTTAAACCACTGTAGTATAGTTCCAGTACTATTTTGCCTTCCACACAATCTAACATTATGCATATCCTTTATGGCACAAATATATTATACCTGGCAACTATCCATATACAAAAAGTAAAGTTTTGTAGGTGGAATTCATTGTCTCCACATGCACCACAGTGAAGTACTTTAAATATTTACATTGCTTGTTTTGAAAATTCTACAAAATTGTAATGCCATGTTAGCCTACTTGTATTGCTACAGTTTGTATTGCATTACAGTAAACTCTCAGTTAACCGGAACTCAAGCAACCAGAACTCTCAAGCAACCAGAAAAAAAAAACAAACAAACAAAGAAATACAGTACAATTTTTATGTGTTGCACTTTCTGTTCACCCCCCACCCCCCAACCGCAGAAACATACCATCTTGTTTTTGAATTTTAGAGTTTTATAAAGGAAGATAGGAATAAACTCCCTCTCTCTCCCAACCTAAGAACAAGTCAAACCAAACAAATAGTATAGGTACAGTATTAGTCAGGTCTATTTTTAATAGTAACTCTCAAGCAATGAGAAACTACAGTTATCCGACATCTACCAATCCCCATGGGTGCTGATTAACCGATAGTTTACTGTGCTTGATTTATTTTTTTGGACTTCTGTATTCAGGTCATGACTGAAAAAGGTCAGTTGACTAAATCACTCACTCAGTTTTCAAATTATTAAGTAAATAAATATACAGTAAAGAGCAGTACCATGGAATGCAGCAGTTTTTGGGGAAAGCATGGTAGTTACTATGCAATGATCAGTTACTGGAGAGAATTTTATCCTGACATGAATGAAGTTACCAGAGTTATTAACTAGCATCCATACTAGCAGGTTCTGTTTTCCAGTACTTGGGTTAGGGCATGTTGCTGTAGTGACAATTTAAGGAAATGTGAATTTAGCTAGGGAGATACTGAATAAAGCCTGTAAGGGGGAGTTCATAAGTACAAGCTGTATTTCCTCCAAGAAGGCTTTGTGCTTGTTTAAGTTTGCAGAGTGTTCTGAATGCAAAGGGGATGGTACTTGGGAAATGTACATTAGGGCAAATGTCATTCATTTATTCTCTGATTACCTGATTCATCCAGTTCATAGCCAGATGAGTTGTTTGGGAAAGTTGCAGTTATGAACACCAAAATACCTGATGGATTATATGCATAATATTAACTTTTCTTCTGCTTCCTCAGTTGATTCAGTAAATGTTTAGTTTTTGCCAAGTGATGTGATGAAAATTATATAGCATAACTTAAGCTATAACTGGGCAGCACTTCCTTTAGGTATGCTAGTGAAACAGTGTGCTGAGGGTGAACAGGTTTTGGTTTGTTGTGACGGTTGGTATCCGAAGTTAAATGCCAAACATTTGAAATAAGTAGATAAAGAGAATCAAAGGGCATCATGTACGCTGATATACTGAGCAGGTGGGTTCTTGGTTATAGTTAGAGGGCATCATGTACGCTGATATACTGAGCAGGTGGGATCTTGGTTATTGTTAGAGGGCATCATGTACGCTGATATACTGAGCAGGTAGGTTCTTGGTTATTGTTAGAGGGCATCATGCACGCTGATATACTGAGCAGGTGGGTTCTTGGTTATTGTTAGAGGGCATCATGTACGCTGATATACTGAGCAGGCGGGTTCTTGGTTATTGTTAGAGGGCATCATGTACGCTGATATACTGAGCAGGTGGGTTCTTGGTTATTGTTAGAGGGCATCATGTATGCTGATATACTGAGCAGGTGGGTTCTTGGTTATTGTTAGAGGGCATCATGCACGCTGATATACTGAGCAGGTGGGTTCTTGGTTATTGTTAGAGGGCATCATCTACGCTGATATACTGAGCAGGTGGGTTCTTGGTTATTGTTAGAGGGCATCATGTACGCTGATATACTGAGCAGGTGGGTTCTTGGTTATTGTTAGAGGGCATCATGTACGCTGATATACTGAGCAGGTGGGTTCTTGGTTATTGTTAGAGGGCATCATGCACGCTGATATACTGAGCAGGTGGGTTCTTGGTTATTGTTAGAGGGCATCATGTATGCTGATATACTGAGCAGGTGGGTTCTTGGTTATTGTTAGAGGGCATCATGTACCCTGATATACTGAGCAGGTGGGTTCTTGGTTATTGTTAGAGGGCATCATGTACGCTGATATACTGAGCAGGTCGGTCCTTGGTTATTGTTAGAGGGCATCATGTACGCTGATATACTGAGCAGGTGGGTTCTTGGTTATTGTTAGAGGGCATCATGTACGCTGATATACTGAGCAGGTGGGTTCTTGGTTATTGTTAGAGGGCATCATGTACGCTGATATACTGAGCAGGTGGGTTCTTGGTTATTGTTAGAGGGCATCATGCACGCTGATATACTGAGCAGGTGGGTTCTTGGTTATTGTTAGAGGGCATCATGTATGCTGATATACTGAGCAGGTGGGTTCTTGGTTATTGTTAGAGGGCATCATGTACGCTGATATACTGAGCAGGTGGGTTCTTGGTTATTGTTAGAGGGCATCATGTACGCTGATATACTGAGCAGGTGGGTTCTTGGTCATTGTTAGAGGGCATCATGCACGCTGATATACTGAGCAGGTGGGTTCTTGGTTATTTTTAGAGGGCATCATGCACGCTGATATACTAAGCAGGTGGGTTCTTGGTTATTGTTAGAGGGCATCATGTACGCTGATATACTGAGCAGGTGGGTTCTTGGTTATTGTTAGAGAGAGAAAGTAAAATGCTACTTTCTGTTTGTTATAGAGATGGGTTACAATAATGCAGAAACATGTGGCCTTGCGAAAAGCCCGATCAGATGGATGAATGCCAGTGGAACCAGATGCGTGAGAAGGAAAGAGAGCTAATCTGTGTGTAAGGCAATGTGCAAAGGTTCTGCCTCTCAGTAGGAATATTGGGATTAGTGCTTCAGTTTTTTTCTTGATGAAAGAAGGAGTACAGGGACATTATTTCCTGGAGACTGCTGATCACCAGAAAGCCTAATAACTGTGTCGTAGGTGACAGCTTGGACTTTGTGCTTATATTCTGCTCCTGGTGAGAGAAGGAGCAGAGAGCATTGATTCCTGACTGTTTCTGGTTGGACAGTGAGTGTCTGTGCTTAATGTTACTAATTGGGCAGGTTGCTATTCAAGGCATCTACCAGGGAAAAGCCTAGAACTAGCCAACAGACCCTTGCATCATCTGAGATAATACTGTGGATCACCAAATAGGCTGTGGCCTGCTTCTCATCTTGGGATTGGTGCTAACATTTTGAATCTGGTGAGAGAAGAAGCAAAGCAGCATTGTGTTCCAGCAAAGTGAAGCTGTGGTAAGTCCAGCACTAGTAGTAGCCAAGCAGTAGCCATTCATTTAACTCCCCTCTTTTCATCATTCTTGACAAGCTAATTCTTCGTTTTCAGTAAGTACTGCTTGATTTGTGTCTAACTTCAGAATATCTGCCTAAATACTTCACCCTTAAATTTTCAGGGTCTATGTATTAGTGTCCCCTCAATTGTTTGGATGTACCTTTAGTGACATTTGTCCTGTAAAAGCATGATTGAAATTTCTCCAATACCTAGTTGCACACAGGACAACTAGTTTGTACTGTCTCCAGAGTAGCAAACCAAATACTCCTGACATTGCTTTATATTCTCCCTCCATAATCAATAAAAAAGGGTCTGTTGCCATGGATACAAACTTCCCACTATCTCTGTTACCAGCTTGGTGGATATGGGCATCCTGACACAATGTAGACATTGCCTCATGTTTACCAGTTAATTCTAAAACAAACTGATATGATATGTGAGAATTGTATTTACACAATGTCATTGGAGGCAAAGTTCTCACATAAAAGTAATCCTAATGTCAATAAGGTTGTCAGTAGTACACATGCTGCACCCATCACACACAATTCAAAGCAGACATATAGACCCACATATGCTGTGGCACTTAAATGTAACCTTCCTAAACCACAAAGACCTCCTAGACAAAGTACACATAACAAATACCTTCAGCAACTCCAAATGCACTCTTTCAAAATAGCACCCACATCAACACATAGAGCCACATCTTATGAAGCCTCTACCTCTAAGCCCATAAGGCAAGACACCACACAATCCAACATGCTGGTCAATGGAGACTCCATCGTGAGACACACTGATGTCCCTCTCACAAGGCTGACTAAGGAGAAAGTCACGGTCAGTTGCTTATCAGGGGCTAGGATCCACCACATTATGCATGCACTCAGGTTATTGGACCACAAGTACCAGTATGACTCAGTCATAGTCCATGTGGGAGTAAATGACCTGAGACATACCTCCCTAGGCTATATGACGAGAGACATCATGGAACTCTCGGAATATGTGTCTCAGGCTGGTATGAGCCAGGCATTGAGCAGTATTTTGCCTTCTTCAAGGCTGATGCCATAATACCAACAAAACATAATTGACTGTAATAATTGGCATGGTTTCTGGTGTTATTCTAAGTGGGTACAATATTTATTAGCTTGGAAGGAGATGGTAAACAGACCTCACTGTTTTGCCAGGGATGGTCTGCACCTCTCCCCTCTAGGCTTTTGAATATTAGCTTAAACATTGCCTTCCCCCATAGTGCTTTTTTTTAGGCAATTCCAAACTGAAATTACTTCTGATATAGCAAATCAAAACCAAGAAAATATAAAGGCATTATTGCACAATGCTAGGAGTCTAAACAAAAAACTCCAATCCCTAGAAGCTCTCGTCACCCTAGAGAATGCTAATGTCTGTGCAGTCACTGAGTTATGGTTTAAAGCTACAGAGAGCACACCAACAGTGCAAGATTATAATGCCTTTAACTCATTTAGATCAGCTACTACACAGACAGGGACTAAAGGTGGAGGTGTCTCTATTTACATCAAAAATAAATATACCTCAAGGCTGGTCAAACACGACAATGCACTTAAGCTGCTCCATGTTCAAATCACCATAGGCAAAATCCAATATCACTTCCTTGTCAGCTATAGGTCCCCCTCTATGACCCAAGAAACAAATACCATGTATTTAAACTTATTAGAAACACTAACCATCCAACCCAATAATATATTCATGGGTGACTTTAATTACCACACCATTCACTGGAAATCTTATACAACACCAAACATACAGGCATAGAGATTCCTGGATTTTGTAAGCACAGACTTCCTGAACCAGCTAATCAGTACACCAACCAGGGGTGCAGCCATAATGGATCTGGCTCTCACTAATATGGGAGAGGGCTAGACACACCCTCCTGTAACCTCTTCCCTGGTAAGGTCAGACCACAAAATGGTCTCCTTTGAAGTAAAAATATAACCTGGACCCCCAGCTAAACCTGGAATATTCAGAAACTACTCTAAGGCTAACTTACTGCTATTAAGGGATAATCTGACAACATTTCAAGTGCCCATAAACCCTAAGAACACTGCTGCCTATGCAGAACTGTTCAGAGAAACACTGTACAAGCATGTTAATTGCTGTACAGAAACATCTGTACCCACTAGGAAGAAGTACAAAACTAACTCAAAACAAGCCACCCTGGTAGAATCACAAAATCAGTAGGCTGCATAACAGAAGGAAGAAAATCATGGCAAAAATTAAGAGGTGCAGCACCCAGTGGGATAAAAGCACTCTTATCAAACTAAACAAATATCTCAGAGGACAAATAAAGTCTACCAAAGCCAAATTTGAGGTGAAATTGGCCTCCCAGGCCAAGGACAACCACAAGGCATTCTTTAGCTACGGCCACGACCTCAAAGGCAATACATAATTGTGTGCAGAGTTCATTGTAAATGGAGCCACCTATACTGAGCCAGAAGATATAGCAAACCTACAGGCTGATAAATTCAGCTCAAACTTTACCCCTTTCTCCCCCTCAGCCTTCCCACAGGAAATACCATCTCCCTGCTATCACTAGGAAACAGGTCCTTGATGCTCTCTCTAAGGCCAAGAACAGTGCATCAATGGGCCCAGACAATATATCAGGATGCCTTAAATAGCATGAAACATGACCTATTAGGGGCTCTTGAATTACTATTTAACTATAACCTCCAAACAGGCTTCATGCCTCATGAATGGAGAACAGCAACAGCCATCCCTCTGCACAAAGGTGGGCCATCTATAGACCCTGGAAATTATAGACAAATAAGTCTCACTAGTCCTATATGTATAACTATGGAAAGAATTATCTTGGAAATGATCAGTAGTGATATAGTAAACTGCCAGATGCTGGACCCATCCCAATTTGGTTTTGTTAAGGGTTGATAATGTCTACTCAACCTTGTGGACTTCTTTGAGAAGGTAACCAAAGCAATTAGGCAGAGCTCCTCACTAGCACTCTTCAAGAGAAACCTTGAGGAGTGGATGGGAAACAGAAAGTTTACCCCGGGGATCACTTCAGTGGCTCTGCTGGACAGAGGCACAGGGAACTAATCTAAGGGGGCGGCAAATGACAACACATTCTGGCTAGGCTTATAAATGCCTTCGGGCAGATAGCCTAGTACCTACCTATGAACCTATGAACCTAATTGATGAGGGCAAAATGGTTCACACTGTCTTCCTTGACCTGGCTGAGGCATTTGACACAATATCCCACTCAGGCATTGTTGACAAACTCAAGAGGTTAGGTACAAACTTGTATGTCACCCGGTGGATAGCCAACTGGCTCACAGACAGGACCCAGGAAGTTAGAATTGGGGAGTCCACGTCTACATAGAGGTCAGTCATAAATCCAGTCCCTCAGGGATCAGTCTTTGGACTGCTCCTTTTTGGCATTTACTTCTCTGAAGTCAAGGCCAATGTCAGTGGTCACTGGCTGACTAAATTTGCAGATGATTGCAAACTAGGAGCTGTCATTGAATCCCACACTGACACAAATATTCTCCAGGAGGGGCCGACACAAATAACTGGAGTCAGAACCATGGACTAAAACTAATTGCCAAGAAACGCATAATAGTATCCTTTGGGAAGTCATCCATCCCTGGTAACTATCATATTGACAATACACCACTTAGAGTTGACCCAATAGTCAGGGACTTAGGGACACACATAGATAGTAATCTAGCCTTTAACAACCACAAGTCTGCAGTAGTGAGGAAATCATTCTATGTTGCACAACTTATAAACAAAGGTATGGCATCTAAGTCCAAGGAAGTTATTGTCCCACTGTATTTGGCATACATCAGACCTATCATTTAGTACAATGCCCCCTTTGGTATGTACCTAACCATGCATATCCAATAATTGGAATGTCCACAGAGGTTCCTAACTAAAAGAATGCAAGACTTAAGTAAAATGTCCTATGCAGACTGCCTTAAGACTCTATCCCTGTATTCTGTCTCCTACAGTCTTTTGAGGGGAGATCTATGACTGACATACAGGGCACTGTCAGACCCCACTCTGATGGACCTCCTGCAGATCTGCAAAACAAACAGTACCCGACTTACCTGTTCTAAAGACTTAAACCTTGCCTGTGATATAAATAGGACCTGCTGGAGTGATAGGTATGTATCCCAGAGACTACCCAATCTATGGAATAGGCTCCCCATCCATGAGAAGCAGAGTTCCTCCTTAACCCAATTCAAGTGCAACCTGGACAATTGGATGGGAAACAGGAAGTTCATCCCTAGTTAGGCACCTATGTCTTTAATGGACACAGGTAACCTGTAAATGGTTCATCTCCCAGGCCCTAGCTTGTAAATGTTTCATCTCTCAAGCCCCTGCTTACACTTATCAAGAGTTTCAGAATTTGTTAGAGATTTGGGATACATGGGTAGGCTTGAAAAAGGCCCCTGTGGGCATTAACCTAGTAAACACCTATGATCCTATGAACAGACCAGGTTTTGTCATAGGTCATGAACAGCTATTCACTGTCAGTCCATATTGATGTATGATGCCAACCTCTGCACAAAACCTGAGGAGGAAAAAGTACAGGCTTTCTGGTGGGTTATTTCTGGCCTTATTTATTTATTTATTTATTTTCAGTTTGATGACCAGGGAAGTTCACTGGGCCAAGAAGAATCCGTTTTCAGTCACGCCCTGGGGAGTAAAGCTCCAATGAACAATTACAAGCATACTCAAAGCAGTATAATCATCTAAATCAGGCTGAGAATACAGCATAATACATATGAGGTATAATACAATCATGCAAAGAAATACAAGTAATAGGACATTGTTGGAAATTTTGTATGTACAAAGTTAGATACATTTACTGATATAAGAAAATCTAACAAGGTTAGCCAAGGTGCAGCAGAAGGCTGTCCAGTATTGGTTAAATGGAGTGTAGTAGTAGACAAAGTAATGGTATGAGAAGTAGGTGCATCAGGGGATGGAGATGAGAGTAATTAGAGGGGGACGTTATGTTGGAGAGTGGCATGAGCATGTCCATTTTGAAGATAGGTGGGAGAAGAAGAGAGATTTGAAGTTGGTGTGGTTTGGAGTATTGTGAAGGGAGGAAGGGAGAGAGTTCCATAGTTTAGATATGGAGTAGGATAGCAGGCGGTAGCCAGGGGTCATGAGGGTTTGTAGATTTGTAGGAAGTTTTGGTTTTCTGATTTGAGTGAGTGCTTAGGAATACAGGGGGTTAAGGTGGTAGCAAGAGAGGGGCAGCTGAAAGGTTTGAAGATGAGCTTCTGGGCAGTAGTGAGTTTGAGGAAGTTCAGGTAATTAGGTAATTCACTCCACTGCAGATTATGGAGAGAGTGGAAATGGTGGGATGAGTTTTTTGAATTGGTAGCAAATTTGCTTATTTTATTGTAGCAGGATTATAGTTCAGATTGTAGGCCGAGTTGGGGATTGGTTAGCAGAGAAGCACCATACATGAGAGAGGGGAGAAGGTAGGAGAAGGCTAGTGTTTTTTTCTGGTGGAGGGGGTGAGGTAGCGGTTGTGTCTGTACAGAAGTTCTTGTTTTTATTTTTTTTTGGTGATAGTTTGGATATGGGTGTCGAATTTTAGATGTTCATCAATGTTAACACCAAGCAGTTTAGTATTTGATACAATTTCAATAGTGACATTATTCTGGCTGAGTATAGAGAAGGAGTTTTTGTCGATAGGGGAGTTTCTAGAGGGAGAAAAGATCATCAGTTTAGTTTTATTTGCGTTTTAGGGCTCATGATTGTTTTGCATCAAGGTTTCAGTTTTAGAGAAGGATGATTGGGTTTTTAGAAGTAGGCCAGAGGGGGAATATGCTGAGCAGATGATTGCTGAAATGTCAGCATACTGGATTAGTGAGGAATCAGGGATGGTGTGGTGATAGTTATTTATAAATATATTGAAGAGTAAATGGCCTAGAACACAACCTTGGGGCACACTGGTGGGGGTGTGTAGGATGGGAGAGGTTGAGGATTTCCATTGTACAGCTTGTTGTCATTTGGGGAGGTAGCTAGTGAACCAGGCTATGGTAGAAGGACAGAGGTTGAGAGAGGGGAGTTGAGATAGGAGTAAAGGGTGGGAGGTGGTGTCAAAAGCTTTGGATAGGTCTAAGAACAGGGTAGATACAAATTTGCCAGAGTCACATGTTTGGTTAATGGTCTCAAGAAAGGAAAGGAAAGGAGGGCAGTCATGGTACTATGGCCAGGGTAGAAGCCGTGTTGAGTGGGGGTGAGAAGGTTATTGTGTGTTAGGTATGGCATCAGTTGTGAATGGATACATTTTTCCAGGATTTTAGAGAGTAGGGAAAAGATGGCAATAGACCTGAAATTGGTGGTGCCAGTGGTTTTACCTCCCTTATGGAGTGGGATGATGTATGCATGTTGCCAGAAAGAAGGGACATAGGATTCTGGATGGATCTGTTTATTAAGATGGAAATGGGAAAGGCAATGCTTTCAGCATATATTTTGAGGAAGGCTGATGGTAGATTATCAGGTGCATTGTGGCAAGGTTTATGTTGGAGGAGTAGTTTTTTATTGTACTTGTGGGGATAGGTTTTAGGTTGAAGGGGAAGAAAGGAGGTATAAGATCAGAGGGATGGGGGCAGGAAGGGTTGGGATTAGGCAGAGGTGAGGGAAGGAGGAGGACAATTTAGCTATACAAGCCACAAAGAAGGAGTTGAATAGGGTGGCAGTTTCAAGATCAGTGAGGTTGGGCCTGGGACAGGGGTTATCTTTATTTCCTGGGTGGAGGAGGGAGGAGATGGCATTCCAGAATTTTCTAGGGTTGGTTGAGTGTTCAGATTAAAGTTTAGAGTAGTATGCTTTGCGGTCTCTAGTTACTACTTTTTTATGGAGTTGCGGAGTTGTTTGAATTCAAGTAGGGAGTTAGGTTGTTTGTTTCTTTGGTATTGCTTCCATATTTTGTCTCTTTGGAGCATGATTAGTTTAGTTTCTTTTGATAGCCATGGAGAGGCTTTAGCCTTGACACATTTGTTTTTTTAAGGCGCATGGTTGTTGAGTAGGTTTAAGAAAGTTTCATTGAAGTAGATGATGATGTTGTTGAGGGGCAGGGTTCTTAGGTGCATCCAGTCAGTAAGTTTTAGACCTTCAGAGAAAGCTTGAGGGTTGAAATAGGAAAGGTTATGAGTCTGAATGTAGTGATGTTGCTTTTTAAGAGGAGAAGGGTGATGGCTGGCGAAGGCTGGCAGGTGGTCGTGAGAGAGTCTGGGAGTATTTCTGCATTTGAGATAAGGTTGAGATGAGATGTTAATATCCAGTCAATGATGGTGCCAAAGGCACAGTCTTTGTTTGGCCTGATAGGAGAGTTTATTAGTTGGGTGAAGGTGAAGAGGCTGACTATGTGAGATGGGGCTTGAAAGTTTATAGTGGCCCAGTTAATGTTCATGTCACCTAGTATATAGGTTTCATTTTTAATGTTAGAGGAAAACCAGGAGAGGATATCTTCTAGTATTGGGATATTATTGCCTGGGGGTATATAGAGAGTGGCTATGCATATGGACTTCTGATTATTGATTTTTAGTAGAACTATAGTTATTTCAGCATTGCCAAGGTTTGTGATGTGATTGGGGTATGGGGTAACGGTATAGGAGGAGGAGTAGATTATAGCTACACCTCCACCTTTCTTGTTTAGTGTGTCATTGTGAATCATTTGGTAGCCTGGTGGAAAAATGTCATTGTTTTTTTTTTTTATGAAGGGTTTAAGCCAGTTCTCTGAGATGGCTACTATGTCAGTGTGGTTGTGGGAAATCCAGGCATGGAGGTTAAGGATTTTATTTTGAAGGCTTTGGGCATTGAATGTAGTGAGGGGAATAGATTTGGGAGTTTTCAGGGTGTGTGGGAGAGGAATTAGTGGCTTGTGTGGTGGTAGTGGGCCTAGGGTTGTGATGGATGTCACCGGAGAGTGAGATGGAAATTCGGTGGAGAATGAGTATAAGGTAGTTTAATTTGGATAGACAGTTTGAGCGGTGATAGGGAGTGGATTTGTTGGTTTGAGGTTGGAGGGGTGTGTTATGTGACAGTGAGATAGGTAGAATTTTATGTTTGAATAGTAGGGTTGGGTTAGAAGAGTAGAGTTCATGAGTTATGGAGGTGAAGTGTGGTGTGGAAGTATGTTAGAAAGTGGTTGTGCAATGTGAAGGTGCGGAATGGGAGGGGTTAAGGAGTTGTATAAGATAAGTAAGACAAGTGATGGCGGTTAGCAGGGTTGTTAGATTTAGTAGATATGATGTGGTAAGGGGCATTGTTTAGGTTGGGTGGGGAGTTTAAGAGTGGAATGTGTGTGGTGGGTGGGGTGTAGTGTAATTGGATGGTAGGGAATGTGGAAGGAGTTGGGGATGAATAAATGTGCAGATAGTGGTGGCGGGTGTGAATTTGGAGCAGAGTAGGGGAAAGGAGTGAGCCCGCAGGGTGAATGGAGTGGGGTAGAGCCCCAGTAGAGGTGAGCGAAAAATTATCAGTGATTGCTAGTAACAGTCGGTTGCAGTTTTGCCAAATGTTTGTGTTATTTTTATGCCTTTACCTGGAATTTTAAAAGTTTCAGTCTGTTACAGCCTCTAAGCAGCAGTTTTGAAGGTAACTGGCTAGTGGCTTGAGCACTGGACTGTTAGTTTAAGAAGAGGTGCTGCCAGATCCTTTAGATCAGAAAGAAGTAGTAGAGTGACAGGGGTCTGTAACTGGTGTAAATAGTTTAAAGTAAACCACAAGCAAAAAACAAAAGAGTATAGCTAACTAAGACAGTTGGTGCTATGGTAGTAACTAACTTATTGATGGCAGAGAGAAACAAAGAGGCAAGGTTTTTAACAAAGAGGTGAGTGTTATGGAGGGGACTCAGTAGTAGGCAGTTAGCCTTTACAGTAGACAAAGTAACAGTAATTTGTGATATGAGCTTGGAACATACTTTAGTTTAAACTGGCTATGCAGTAGAGCACAGGTATTATTCCAGGAGTTGGAGCAGTATCTGTAAAGAAGGTAGAAGCAGTCTGGAAGGGAAGACACTTTGCTCTTAAAACCTAGGGAAAGAGGAGGGGAGAGAGTGTGTTTTAAGTGTAAAAACTAGGGAAAAACAAAATAACAGAGGTACTATAAGCAATTACTGATAACAGCTAGAGAGGAGTTAGTTGAGATAAAAAATGAAGCTAACTAACTAAATAAAAATATACATATGTTATTAGCTTTACAGATTAGAGCAGTAAAAATGTGAGACAGAAGATCAATGACTTAATTCCACTATAACACTTTCACATAAAAATGGTAAGCTATTAACCATGATGTCTTAGTGTTAAAACAACTATTACAAAAAGTGTCTGTTGTAGTTTTAGTAGCATACTTGTGCCATTTTATAGTTGAAATAATCCAAGTAACTGGATATGGGTTGTGTTTGGTTCTATTTTTTGATCAGATTAAATGTCTGAAAAAGGGGTTGACAAGAAAGTAGTGAAATGGGGGAGGAGTAAGCAGAGGGTAGGAGACAGGACAAAGGATAAAGGAATTTGCAGAAGGTAGTGGGAGAGAACCATTTTCATCCACATCTTCACAACATAAATGAAGAAGTGTAGACAGAATTTGCTGAGTTTGAACTATCACCATACCAAGGGTAGGTGACAATAACAGAATAATGTTGTGGAACCAGTTGTACCCAATCAAATGTGTCAAGAAGACATATTGGTGAAGTGGAGAGCTATCTATGGGTCTTTATTTTTTTGTGGAATAGGTGCCCATTTTTTTTTTTTTACTTTCAAAGAGAGAAGAATGTTGGGGAAGGTGATTTGGAATGTGAGGGTCAGGTAGGTAAGTTAGGTGATGAAGCAGGAATAGATATTCAGGACAAACAAGACAGGCAGGGATGGTGATGGACACAAAAGGCTGGGGGCATCATGACTAAGGATCAGTAGAAGACATCTGAGGCACATCCACGTAAAGCCTGAGAACAGTGAGAATCTAGTCCTCACCCTCTGAACTGTCATCCCTATCTCCTGTTTGATTTTCCTGTGTCAGTGCTCTACATGACATTGTCTTGGAAATATGATGAAACACCTTTTTTACATGGGCAATTCAGGCACAGAGGTCTCTTTCCATGATACCCTGTACCAGTCATGTCAGCTCTTGGCGGGTGACAAAATCTCCACCTCCATTGCTACTACTCCTAGAGGGTACTAGTGCACTAACTGCCAGGGCAGAGCTACCTGATGAAGATGGGGCAGGAAGGGCAGAGGTTGTGGAGGCAGTGCTGACAGATTGGGATACTGACGTGCTTGGTTTCGGTGCTGCAACCTGTGGAGGGGTGGTAAGTCAAGCCACATGGTTGGTCTACCACTCCAAACTGCACATCAGTTTTGGTAAGCAGAAATGTTTGACAACAGAACATTTTTAAGCTATAAAAAATACCCCCCCACAAAAAAATAAATAAATTTCAAAAAGGAGTGAGGGGGGGTTGGGTGAGACAAAAAGGAGAGTTAATTAGATACACGGCATGTCACACAACTATGTACATCCAAAAAATGCACATTTATGATTATCTAGTTTATACACCTTTGCCACATCAAGGTATGATGGGAAGGTTTTACTCTGTTGTTCCGTTAATCTGTTGCACTGCAATGATATCACAGATACCAGTATTTATTTCAGTATTGCCATTTTGCACATAATTATAATAGTTGTTAGGTTTACAGTAAGACATGATTCATATATACCCCGTGCCTCTCCTAGTTGATTTAATCTCTCTTAGTGTGCCTTCCTGTTTGCTGCAATGTCATCAGCAGCTATACAATACAAAAGAAGAAAAGAAGAGACATGAAAACATAATAAATGACAGACTTGGCTGTCTACTGCAGTCTATATAATTTAATGCTGATGGGTCAGTATACTTACACAACTGAGGGGTGTCAGCAGTTCTAAACTCATACTCCTATTAGCTAAGAAGGTCCTTCTTGCACAATTTCAGGTCTCTATAGAGGTGATGACACCTCTTTCCAATGTGCGGGATGCCATTTGCACTGGAGACAGCCTTGGCTAATCTGTTCTAAGCCCCATTCTTGTACTGAGACCCAGTATAGCCCCCATTTAGCAGCCCACAGCTGTAGAGCTTCACAAGGAGTGACACAAAAAGCTTGGGCTCCTCAATATATATAAAACAATGTATATTCCACACAGCAAAACACAAGCTACATTTTCAAATTTGCTGAAGACATTATAAGCAACATGTGACTTTAAGCTAGATTCAAACCATGCATCTTCATTCCATTTTTTTCAACTCATTGCTTTACACTGTGTGCTGCAGTGATACTTTGGTGAAGTGTGGAATTTCTTCTTTTACTGCTGTCAGAGTGTTGTAGCAGAGCACAATTGTCCACTCTAAAATGGGCTGCTGATGGCATGCCAAATTAAATTTCTCAGTTTGTACTTTGGGCAGTGGACTATCATTCACTGCTATGAAATGCTGTACGTCCTGAGTGCTGTTTGCCAAAGCAAGTGCGAATAAGGAACACAATTAAAAATAAATTGCCAGTAGTAACACATATCAGGGAATAATAATGAAAATGCAGGACTGCAAAGTTTCTTAGATCAGTGTGTGTTATAACCTGATCACATCCTCAGGCAATATGCACTAAGTCTGTCAGACAGCACACTTTCATTATTTAAACCCTCAGTTCAGTGCAATAAAAACACACACTCCATTGTGTTTCTTAACCCTCTTTGCCACCAATGCAGGCTTAGAGTAGCAATCTGAAAATTACAAATTCATCAGTAGAAAAATCAAAAAATGTTCCTTTGTCATTTGTTTGAACATGCCTAGATGAATATGATACTGGCAGATACTTTAGGTTAATAATAGCCTACTCCGTATTAATGCATGATTGCCAACACAGACAGCTATTTGTTTTCTTTCTTTTCTGAGCATCTTCTCCTCCTCTCAACTTAACTACAAAAATTCAGTGTCACGGGCATTTATTTCTATTTTTGTCTCAATGTGTAATATAACTGATCATCATTTCACTATTTTTTTTAAGCAGAGGATGGACAGTATCTGTTAGTACAAGAATATCAATGTTGTTAAGGTTGTTCTCAAAGCTGTCAAGGTGGTTCCACTTTTTATTGTAAGTCTAGTCTGCATGATACACACACTTTAGAGAGAAGAATCTGTTCAGTATTGTTAGCAGGTATAGGTAGAGTAATCATAGACACTTTCAAGCCATTAGCAGCTAACAATTGTCATTGCTTCTCCCTGTGGTCCTATGGCGTGTGCATAGAATTGTGCATCTACTTACACAATGTTTACATCCCCTACGTCAAGTTTTTTTTTTGGTATTCAGGAATGCTAATGATTTCACACCTTATTTGCATCTTCACAGTGCTCAGAGGGCTGAATTTACACTGTATAAAGGTATGGAAGTGGAAGGAGAGGAAACTGATTGAACAGAGACAGACCTTTACTGCTAGTTTCCTGGATGAGATTGTTCTGTAATTTACTGCACCATTTCATAAGGTATGTTTATCCCCTTCTTAAACAGCTTACATTTTCGTATTTGGAATGTATCTCAGTATACAATGTAAAAAACGATTCTGATATACATATGTGCAATTTTTTTCATTCACTGCTGATATACTGCACGTATGTCAGTTCTAGCTGTGCTTTCCAAGTTAGTCAATAAATGGTATGGTTACATCACAGTATTGTGTTACCATTTGCTCTTGAAATTTCACAAATTACTAAAGACAACGTCATTGTGTTCATTATCAACTTCAATGTGTTGTGCATGTGTAGCTAACAGAGGTGTTAGGCTTCTCAGATGTCCTGTGGTGACATCCACAACAATGGAGAGACCAAATGAAATTGTCTGGGCAGGTGAAATTTTAATTTTTGCTTAGTTATTGATAATCCTGCCATCCAGGATTCATTTACTCAACTTCTGTCATCTTTACAGAAAGTTTAACAGAATGGATGTAATGCTAACATATTACAATGTTTCATTTTTGGGGGCAGGGGCTCCCTTAGCCTTTGTGTAGTCCAAAATGAGTATTGTGTGTTCAATTGTTTTGTGTTGAGGATGGGTGTACAGATTTTCTTAGAGGAGAATATTTTCTGTATGGGCTACAAATGTGTTTTGTCTTTTTTTTCTGTTTCATCCAAAACTAAACTATGCATGTACAAAATGTATACACTATTCTAAACAAGCAAAGCCAACACTCACCATAGACCTTGTTGAAAATAACAAATTTATTATGCAGAAATCATCACTCTTTATCCTGCAATAGCAGGATTAAAAAAATCCAGACCGGTTTCTGCAACAACTGTCTTCATCAGTGTATCTAATAAATAACAGCAAACCAAAGACGTAAATACCCTGCACTTATACATATCCATTTCCCATTGGTTAATTATAATGCTCATTCAGTCCCAGTGAAAATAATCCATCTAGTCTGATAATCCAAGATCTTTCTTTTTTTCCACAATATTATGCCATCCTGACTTATGAGCTCTATTATATAAAATTCTATGTATTATAACAAAAGTAAGTCTGGCAGTCAAATGTTTTTAGTATGTTTGCATAGTGCATTGGACATACATTTATTTTAATGTCACTCATATATTCTCAGATACAGGTTTTGAAAGGGTGGAATGCTTGGCCGGTATTAAATGTAGAACATGTACATAATGCAAGGCAAACAACCCAATCAGAACTGCAATTTTCATAAGCAAGCATTTTAAAGACATTGGGAGTATTTCAGGTAGTAAATTCCTTAGTCTTACTAACATACCTGCACTAAGAACAACGTCATAAAGGCTGACAGCCTATAAGAGTCTCCCCACCAATAGTAATCTGTTGTTCAAAGGTCTGATTGGGTTTCTTTTTATAATGATTAAATTTATTGACAAAAGCTTCCCTCTGCGATAACAAAATGAACATTTTAATGGTATTAAATCACTTAGTGTATTGTCCAACTTAACTATACCCCAGTGTCTTTTTACTATATTTCTGAAGAAGGGGTATTTTGCCCAAAGTAGTAAGAAACCTTAAAGTTTGTTTAGAAGCTATATTGGATTTATAACTTAATAAAGAAGAATATCCCAGTCTAAAAAGAGTCCGGGGCAATGGCATCTGAAAACGTATCCCTCCCATACACATAACCCAAGTGCACTGCATGTGTAGGTATTTATTTCCAAAGACTGTGGGCTTTACTACAGCTATAGCTGAAGTGGCATACCTTTTAGAAGTAGTTTCTCAAGTCCCTACCAAGATGAGTTGCAGTCTCTTGTGCTAATAAAGAATATATGTAGTTGCAAGATGAAATGTCACTACTAGGTGGCACTGTTTCTTGCCTCACTCATGTATTTTTTCTTCACCAACCTGTCACTGTGGACCTTTGTATTCTGCATACCCCATCTGGTTACACTGGACACATTTTACTCCAAGTCCTTTTTGATGTACTTGAGACAGTGATTCCCCATTATTCTGAGAAACATTAGCCTCCCCCCATGTGTTCCTTTTTACCTATATGTAGTGCTAGATAATCCTTCTTATAGTTTTGCCCTGCAGGCTAGAAAGTGGTCACTTTATTGTTGCTTGGCATGCTTGTTTACCCTCTTAATATGAGGTCTCCTTGCATTTCAAAATTAGTGACTTGACATACACTCATACAGATTTGAGAGTAAATTCTTACTTCTGCAATATTATAACTTCTCTTTCTTCTCTGCTTCCAGAAAATGTTGATATAAGCTTCAGGAATCAGTTAATATTATAAAACAAAACAGTTTTTATTATAATTCAAATGAATCAACATCTTGGTCATAAAAATATCCGCTTCAGTAAGTACATATTAAAGTTTGTAATAGGTAGTGCTGTATGCCCTTAATAACGCAAAGCAATTTTCTACATTTTGATTGAATTTGATATCCAAATTTGGTAATACAGAATTACCAAAATGTTGGAAATGGTGGCCATGGAAGCGACATTCGAACATCAGATGTTCCAATGTTGACATTCTGTGTTACCAGTAATGTTTTTGCAGAGGGCAAGCCCCCCTGCACCCCCCACACCCCATGCATACTATATATCCCAACTGCAAGATTGCACTACAGTGAGGAAAAGGGTACATTTCCGAATCCCCCACTGACGTGCAATCTGTTATCAGAACATCGATCCCATATTAACAAATTCACACAACCTTTCACTAATAAGGATTCAAACATTTCCAGGCTGGCATTAAGGAAACTGAAAAACACACACTCGGATATATATATATATATATATATATATATATATATATATATATATATATATATAGGGTCTATATTGAATTAGCGAACGCTTAGAAAAGCGAATGCTAATTCATCAACCCCTTTTAAGCGAAAGCTTAAAATCTCGAACACCCGGAACAGCAATTTTTTTCACAGGGAAAAAAATTGCTGGGCTGGTTCCAAGAGTTCGCCATTTCCTCCACTGTGGTGCGTTCTCGGAGTTGGTATATTTAAGTAGGGGGGGTGGGGGCAAAGCCCCCCACATTATAAAATGTTATGTTTACTTTTTTTTGTGGACCAGAGATTTTTTGCCCTGTGGAAAAAATTGCTGTTCCGGGTGTTCGAGATTTTAAGCTTTCGCTTAAGAGAGGTCAATGAATTAGTGTTCGCTTTTCTAAGAGTTTGCTAATTTAATATAGACCTATATATATATATATATATATATATATATATATATATATATATATATATATATATATATGTATATGTATATATATATATATATATATATATATATATATATATATATATATATATATATATAAGTGCAAATATGTGCTTACACATATACAAACAAATACATGACCATAAGAACTGTTTAAACCCTTAACTGCTGAGTATTTTCAAAAAGTATATTCCCAAAATATTTGGTTGTTGTTGCTGTTTGTACATAAATATGACATTCTCCAAAATGGATCAGCATTGCATTTTTTCATTAAATTTTCAAGGAATGTTACTGACATGATTAACTACACAGAAAAAAAAACACTGGGTTCCTGTCCACAAAGGTTAAACAACAGCTGTTCTGGGCCAGGAGAGTGTAAAATTCTGGCTACTGCTCAGGCAGCCTGTGTTTAAAAAGCAGCACATCGACTGGGGGAACCAGACAGAAGATGATGGTAATAAGCAGCCAACATTGACTTGCCTATCATGTGGGAAGGGAGGTGGTTTGACTCGATGCATTTTTCAGCAGTGAGCCAATACAGAGCACCCTGCACCATACTCTTGTACCTAGGGAAAAGGGTGGGAAAGACTCAATGGTCAGCATGGGAATGAGATTAAAAAAGGCAAAGTAGCTACTGAATTATGGATTTTAATACAACATTCATACTCATAGCATTTTAATGCCGCAACATATAAAAATAAAAAATGACCACTTTTATACAGAAATATGTATAGTATTGTACTAATTATTACATTTTGCTTATATTTCTGTGAAGCTTTTCTCCCTGGGCCTCTTCTGAAAATGGGCTGCTGGCCCAGTCAAACTTTTCTGGTAAACAAATATTAATAAATAAACATTTATATAATATTTTAAGTCTCAAATCACATCAGTATTCATTATATACTTGTGTTTTGGTTAGAGTTTTGTCTTGGATAAAACTCAGAGCTAGGCATTTATTTTCAACTGACTGGTATGCAAGTACTGCATTTTATGAAATTCAGAAAACCTTTCTGCTCTGAATTTGGCACTAACTTTAGATGTTATTATCTCCCTAATATTTCATGATATTATAAAATGTTCATGACAAGGCCTTTAAGGAGTCAGACATCAGTTGCTTACATATTGTTCTAATGGCGTTAAGGGAAAGCATACTTAAGAATGTCAAATAAGTGTATGTCTGCACAACAAATAAACTCAGAATATTGTGCTACAGCATGCACAATTACAGAAAGTATGGGCCGGATTCACGAAAGCTTGCATGGAGTCTAAGACTAGAGTAAGACTCCATGCAGCCAACATGTCTGCCGAGCGATCCAGGAACAGCCGGCAGGGGCGTGCAAGAGAGCTCCTAATATGACTCTTGCACGGACAGGGTTAGTTTATGCAAATTACCTAATTTGCTGCTGAAAGCTATGCAAATGAGGTAAATTTTCAATCCAGGAAACACTAACCTGTCCGAGCAAGAGTAGTGTTATTTGCAGAAATGTACTCGGCTGGCAACTGAGTACCGTTCTGCAAATAGCAAAACGGAGCCGTGACAGCTCCAAATAAACGATGTATCCAGCTGAGGAAGCATGCCAATGGCCATATATATGGCCATTGGCATTTTTTTCCGTTGAAAAATAAAAAAAAAATTTTTTTCCTCGATTTCAATGTTTAAGCGTAGTGCAGCGCCGCGCAAACATGCTGTGCTCTAAAAAACATAAAAACAAAAAATAAAAGCCACAAATAGGGATTTTATTCAAAATATTCAACTGCAATGCAAGTGAATGGCAGGCGGAAGACAACATGGCTACTGAGTAGAGGTTGCTAAGGGGGGAAGCTCAGTCTGAGAGATGTAACCAAGCATTAGTAGGCAATCCTATGCAAATGAGGATAAGGATAGTGGATCCCAATTTTCCCTGCTATGTGAACCATGTCCCTAGAGTGTAAGAGAGTAGGATAAGGGGAGTAACAGAGTAGAAGATGGGTGACATCATGTGGGGGTATGTATCAAAAAGACTGTAAGCTGATTGGAGCACAGTGGCATGTGTTTGCTGTGAGTTACTCAGGACTAAAAGAGGTGTGTCTACAGTTGTCTAAACTAAAATCCATAAACTGAAGGTGTACACCGTGGCTATCACTGAAGTTTCTTGCAATGCTGCTTACACTGTGTGCGTGCGTGTAAACCCGTGTTAGGCCGTCTAAGCATGTATACACGAATGTGCACCCGCCTAAGCCTGTGTAAAGTTGTGTAAGCCTGTGTGCGAGTGTGTGCACTCGTGTGTGCGTGTTTGTGCTTGTTTGCACTGCGCTGCCCCCTGTGGAAACAGAAAGGGAAAAGGAAAGAAAAGAAGTAGTAGGAAGTTAACCAAGAAGAACTAGCAGAGCTGCCAGATGAAATCAATCAGAATCAGCTAATTACACAGGCAGTACAGTAGCCCAGCCCAGCACAGCACTTAAAACTCTGAAAACAACATTCCCCCATGTTTTTCTCAGAAACACTGCAACACTGCAGTCAACAAAGAGAAGTGAAAGCTTAAAAAGCTTAAACTGAGACATAAAAATGTTAGGGGCTGCCATTGCTGTTATAATGCAACATGTGCAAGATGCTGAGGGTGGTGCCATTGTGAATACTGCTGAGCAACCCACAGTGGGAAGATGGAGAAGAGTGTACAGACCCAGGGTAACCTACCAGGGGCTACATGAACTGGAGATAGTGGAGCACTATAGAGAGGACAGAGAGCTCCTGCAGCAAATTGTTGAGCTGTGCAGGCCATGCCTCACACACAGAACCAACAGAGGGGAACCCATCCCAGTGGAAATTGGCCTAAGAATACTAGCAACAGGTACCTTCCAGAGACCAACTGGTGATATGATGGGGATTTCACAGGCATCAGCATCAAGGGTACTGCACCAGTTCCTGAATGCCATGTCAGCACATGTCAATGATCATGTATATTTCCCCAATTCCCGTGAGGTATTGGCCAGCAATATGCGTCTCTTCCAGCAAATAGCGGAATACCCTGAGGTAGTGGGTGCAATTGACTGCATGCACATACACATCAAAGCACCAGCTGGTGAGCGGGGTAGGGCCTACATCAACCACAAGGGCTTCCACTCCATCAACTGCCAGGTTGTGTGTGATGCCCACGGCATAATACTGAATGTGTGTGCTGGCTGCCCTGGAAGCTACCACGATTCCCATATCTGGCATCTGTCACAGCTGTACCAGACATTTGCCAATGGGGACATCCCTGACGGTCACCTAGTGGGGGATGCTGGATATGCACTGGAGCCGTGGCTGATGACACCCATCAGAAATGCACACACACCTGAACAAGAACTCCATAATGAGGCACACGCACAAACACGAAATGTAATTGAGCATGTGTTTGGGATGCTTGAGTCATGGTTCCGGTGCCTGGACACATCTGATGGAGCCTTGCAGTACTCACCAACTACATGTACCCAAATTGTCATGGTATGCGCCATGCTACACAATATGATCCTGCGAAAACAGCTGCAGCAGGAACAGCATGGGGCAGGGCCAAACAGTCCCCCACCATTGCCAAGGCCTGCACAGGCACAGCATGACTCGGAGGAGGAACAACCTGAGCCTGCCCCAGTAGGCAGAAGGAGGCATGCCCTGTATGCCTTGTCCTTGGCAAAGAGGCAACGCATAGCACATACACTGGTTCAGTAGGAACCCTGGAAATGATACCTCTCTCTGACTCGCACATAAAATAAAAGGGATGCCTAACTTGACACTATCTGTTTCCAAACATGTATAGGCAGTGTAGTATGTGCATCCAACAGAGGCAGCCCTGCAGCACCACCTGAGGCACGATTGCCATGTTTTAAGCAATATAAAGCAGTGCTAAGCAGCTTTCACCAATATCTAGTATATGTAAACAAAATCACTGGCAATGTTGGGCAACATCAGGGAAAGTTGAGCAAAGTCAGTTAAACATGCTCATATCTGCTTTACTGTTCCTTAAGCAGTCTGGTCTGGCCGGCATGAAAAAAAAAGGCAGTGACAGGGCTTGAACCCAGGATACTGTGCACTATAGTCACAGTACTGAACCACTAAGCCATGATAGCATTTCAGTGGCACAGACACATCAGGACAATTGTACACTAATGAAACACAAAGCAATGCTGTATCATGCCCCTAAAGAGGGAAATGGGAAACCTCACCCACACACCTATGCAGACAGAGAACATCAGACCAGGTGTTGGGATGTGGGTTGTGTAGGCTATGAAGTCGCAAGCTAATATACGTGACATCAGACGCTAAGATCTGTAGTACAGTAGTATGCCTCAAGCCAGTATGATAGGCAACAGTACAGACTGTAATGGTGTTCTGTACATAGCAGTGCAGGCACAGCAAATTTGTATAAGTCTCAGGTGAAACCCACATCCTATGTACACCCACAGTAGCAATCCGGTGTGGCCACGGGTAGAAATGTACAAAGAATAGCTATCACCCCTCTATGGAGAAATGTTGATAAGTCTATGCAAAGTGTCTCATGGAAGTCTTGCAGGCACAGCATGATCCCTGTTGATCTATGACACAAAGGTGAGCCTTGCTGTAAAAATACAACTTGATTTACCATACACATATAGTATAAATGTGTATACTGTGCGTGCTCACACACTCCAACAAATGTAGTGGATTTCATTCAGCATCACACTGAAAGGTGCTCACACACTTAAAGAAACAAAGCAAATGTCAGGCAGGAAGATACTGAAAGGTCATACTGGGCATGCTCACACACTTAGGCTAAATACGGATGTGATAATAAGGGATCTATGGACAAATGTGTATAGTCATCTCTGCTTCCAGAAACATATTCACAAAGTGGTCTGAAAATCCTGCTGTGTGTTCACACAAACTGCCAAGGTCTGTGCATGTAGGTCAAAGGAGGTTGCCACTACTCAGCAGTCATCAGACCTGTCAGAGAGTACCACAATACACTTGCGATAAATCTGACTAGGCACGTTCAGCAGCTAGAAAGACCAATGAAGTACCTTAACAAGAGGATTACTGGCCTCAAATATTTGCCCTATGCAACAAGACTGAATGTAACCCAATCTCTGTTGCATACTGTCTACTCAGGAGATCTCTGCCCAACAGACAGGTCCATGTCATGGTTACACTCAGATCTGTTCTGAGTTACAGCTCAATGGCACTAAATGTACAGAGCCAACTGCTATTGCCAACATCCTGGCAGATAGGATCAGTGTTAACTTTACCCCCTCTCACCCATGAAAGAGCACATCTCTATAATGGAAGACTGCAAAGTTGCTGTCATCATGGCTGCACAGGTAAAAAACACTCTCTAAAGCCAGTATCACAGCAGCCATGGGACTAGATAATTTCCCAGGCTGTGTAGTATCAACTTCCCTGAAGTAAACATTAACATGGAAGGCCTGTGGCTACTGAAGTTTCCAGAGGACTGCAAGCTAGGAGCCATCATTGTAAACACTAAAGATGTGGACATCCTACAAAAGGGCCTCACTGAGACAGATGGCTGTTGTCCAAACCATGGGCTGTAGCTCAGTGCCAAAAGGTGCATTATCATCACCTTTGTTAAAAACTCTGTAGCCAAGAACTACAGCATAGGTGGTAGTATACTTCACACTGTAAGTGTGACAAGAGTCCCTGGATCATAGGTGGCCAGTGGATACAACTGTGATAAGCACATTCCCACAGTAGTCATGAAACCCTCTTATGAGGCACGCCTCAACACAAAATGTGTCTCATGCAGAATAGAAGAGGACATTGTTCCCCTCTACTCACCACTCACTAGAACTATAAAAGAGTACAATGCCACTGTTGCTATGTACCTCACAAGACAACCACAACAACTGGAAAGCCAGCAGCAATACCTCATAAAGAGCATCAGTGGCCTGAAATACATGCCATACACAGACTATCGCAAAATGCTCCATCTGTACTCCCTTGTATATCGCCTACTCAGAAGTGTTCATTGCCAGCATACAAAGATATATCAAACATAGAGCTGTTGGATATGATCCACGTAAAACACTCACAATCACTTTGACCTTTGAACCCAAAACCACTAGTGAAATACAAAAAGAAGGTGTGTAGCCATTTACCTTATGGATATCCACACCTTCAGGTTACTGCCATAGCATGAGGTCTTGGAGACCATGCAAGTGCAACTAAGATTGGGCAAATCTGCCCATCAGATTGTAGCCTGCTACAGATCACGTACCTTGTCTCAGGAACCTCACTCAGTATTCCAGAGAACAATGGCAAATATAAAAGTCCTATCAAACACCATTATATGAGGAGATTACAACTACCCAAACATTGAGTGGGTGAATTACTCGTATACAACGCCCCTTGCCCAATGTGTCCTAGAGTTAAGAAACTCTAACACCCTGGAACAGCTGGTCAGCACACCCACTAGAGGTGACAACATACTGGACATGATCATCAGCAACATGGGGTACCAGTGTTCCACAACAGAGATAAACTCCTCGCTGGTAATATCAGATCATTAAGTAATCACACTGGACATCCACATCCCGCCCCCACACCCAGTCAATGAAACCACTGTGAAGACATTTGCAAAAGCAAACTGCACACTTCCCAAGACCAAAGTGGAACGTTCCAAAGAACTCTTGCTATAGGATAATGGTATGCAATCTGCATAATCATTTACAAGTGCATCCTATGAGCATCTACAGGGATGCATGGAATGAGACATCACAAATAAAACCAAGATGCACTCATCCAAAAATAGGACAACAAGCAGGTGTTTGTTGTCCATAAATAAGATAGACAAGAGAAGGAGGAAATGAACACATGATAGATCCAACTTCACTAAAGGGAAGGCATCACTGATCATTTTCAGGAAGAAACAATGATCACTCATAAAATAATCGAAGGATGGTTTCTAAAGACAAATAGCCAAGGAATGTAAGAATAACAACCACAAAGCCTTCGGTAGCTATACCAGACATGTAGGTGTCAACTTCCACATATGCTGTCAGCTACTGAAAAAAGGAATGAAATACACCAAAAAAACTTTCATTGCCTACATCCAGGGGGACAAGTTCAGTGTAAACTCCCCCCATCACCCCCAAAAGGGCCTGTGTCCATCACAGAAGGATGCAGAGACCCAGACATCATGGACATGCAGGTAAAGACAGCCCTCACCAAAGCTAAGAACATAGCATCAATGTGACTGTATGTTGTCCCAGGCTGCGTCTAACACTAGGCCCATAAGGAACTACACTCTCACCTACATTCACTGTCCGGACTCAAGTGTACCACAGGCTGTGTACCCAAAGAATGGCATACACTAACAGTCATCCAGCTCCACAAAGGGTGTGCCAAAACAGAACCTGGAAACCATTGCCCAATATGTCTACTCAGCCAGGTCTACAGAGCTATTGAGCAAATTGTCATGGAACCCATACACTGAGACATTGGAGATCTCCAGACACTGGACTCTACACAACTTTGCCTTGTTAAAGGCAGAGCCTGGCTCCCAAACCTAGTTGACTTATTTAAAACAGTTACCATGAACATAGATGGAGGTGAAAGTGGTCCACACAGCCAACCTGGACCTCACTAAGGGCTTACTACACCATTCCCCACTCTGTCATCATGGACCAGTGTACCAGCTTAAACATTAACAGCTATGTCACAGGATGGGTGGCCAAGTGGCTCTCAGATCAAACACACATGTTCATAGTTGCGGGTGCCATGTCCAACTCTAAGACAGTCACAAATGGCATAACACAGGTCTTGGTCCTGGGACCCCACCTTTTCAGTAGATACTGCTCAGAGGTACAGACAAGCATGGCAGGTGTATGGCTGAACAGGTTTGCAGATGAATGGTAACTGTGGTCCATAATCGACTGTACAGCTGACACAGACATCCTCCAGAAGTGTCTTACAGAAACAGATACCTGGTGTCAAAACAATGCCCTCAAGCTGAATGGCAAAGAATGCATAGTCATCCCCTTTGGGTAAAACAAAGTGCACACAAATTACCACATAGGTGGTAATTCAGCATGCACGAAGAAAATCATTATGTCCCTGGGGACACAGGTGGATAGTAAACTCACCTTTGATGATCACATGGCCAAAGTGTTTAGACATTCCTTCAATGTAGCCCATCTAATGTCACCTAATGTAACCCACTTCATATAGTCTGATGATGTCACCATCCTACAAATATACCTCTGGAAAGGGTAACTCCCAGTAATGTGTATAGCGCATTGTGTTAATGCATACTCCTGTAGTATCATGAAGTAGTTAGGTAGGGGTTTGAATCCTGCACTGGCAACTGTGTTTGTGTGTGGTCACCTTGAGAAGGAGCAAACTTTTAGGAGAGTAGTAAGAGACCTCAAAAGCGGTAAACTAACCTTTGTCAAGTCTGATGATGTCACCATCCTACAAATATACCTGTGGAAAAGAGAACTCCTAGTAATGTATATAGCATGTTGTGTTAATGCGTAATCTTCTAGTATTATGAAGTAGTTAGGTAGGGGTTTGAATCCTGCACTGGACAACTGTGTGTGTGGTCTTCTGGGGAAGGAGCAACCTTTTAGGAGAGTAGTAAGAGACCTCAAAAGCGGTAAACTAACCTTTGTCAAGTCTGATGATGTCACCATCCTACAAATATACCTGTGGAAAAGAGAACTCCCAGTAATGTGCATAGCGCATCATGTTAATGTGTACTCCTCTAGTATCATGAAGTAATTAGGTAGGGGTTTGAATCCTCCACTTGGTGAGTGTGTGTGCTGTATGTGTGTGACACTGTTGGTCAATGTGTTGTGGGTTTTGCTTTTACCACTGTATGACATATCAGTATGCATTGCACATGTGAGCTAGCTGTGTGGCAAATACATATACGTACATGTTACCTCAATGATTGCATGTGTGGGAACCCTGCTTTCCCCAAGAACACAGCTGTCATCCTTGCCAGACTGTGCTGCTGCTTCCCAGACCTTTGGTCACATCTGTATGCTTGTGACAAGCCGAGCCACTGCAGAGATCCCTGGCCTAGGTCATCTGTGTCACACAAAGTCATTACAGTTCCTATTGGAATGTGTGAGTGAGGGTCTATGGCTGAGGTATATGTCAGACCTGTTCAAACGCAGCAAAGTCTGTCAATGATGACTATTCATAACAGGTGTAGAACAACCTATGTGGATATGCATGCAGACCCCTTATTGCTTATGTGATCCACCAAGGGATTCCAAAATACCTTTGGAAATGTGATTAACAAAGGAGAGATGACATAACAACATAACACTTGGTTGCATGTACACATTGGTACCTGTTCATCATGTCGGTGGCTACTACCTATGTGGTACTGTGGGGATAATATGTTCCGTAAAGGTGGATGACTATGCTTAGTTTGGCTTATAGCTTTACAGCATGTGTTTGACAACAGGTATCTGTCTGTATGATACCCTTGTGGAGGATGTGTGTGTCATCTGGAGAATGCATTATAGGCCACAGTATGCATTACCAGATGTGGGCGGACATATCCCTACTGTGATTGCTTGTACCTAAGAGACCTATATGCCAAACAGGAGTGGTGTCAGTAATGGGTGCACGTGAATACCAGTGGTTACTGCCATTGTATAGTACCTGAAGGATCCAAATGTTGCTGTGTGTCCTACATCTGTGTGTCGGTTGTCAAGACATCATCTAACGATTGGTTATGGTCAGGCTGTTGAAGTGATGTATACTACCAAAATGCAAAACAATGACAGATAGTAACAGTATCACATACAGCACAGTATTAAACCATGTCATACACACGTGTAGTCAGGTTCCGGAATGTGTGCAGTACAGTGCATACTGGCCACCAATAGAAACTATGGAGTGTTACTGTGTAATATAGAGCATGTCACCCTGGCCATGTGTCCACTATGCACATACATGCAGACAGTGCACCTCCACCATGTTCACAACATTACACCTGAAAATCTGTGCTACACACATCTCACACATACTGTCCACTCTCCAACACATGCTGCCAATACTGCACACATCAGCCAAGTGGCACATGGCCAGACAATACACAATTGGATCCAACACTGGTGTAAACAACACTACAATTACAATCATAACTTTAATGCATCATGCCTGCTCAGCTATACCTTCAAGCATATCATTACACTCTACTGCTGACAACATGCTAACATTGCTATACTGCTATATAGATACCCTGTGCATCAGCCCCATGGTAGCCTGTTCCTGCATCGATGTTACAGATGATAGGAGGCGGCACAGGTTACATCATATGCACAGGGTATGTTGTTGGTTTGCCAGAGGCCTACAGCGAGCCATCCAATCGACATGTATGTGTGTGCGTGTGTGTGTGTGTGTGTGTGTGTGTGTGTGTGTGTGTGTGTGTGTGTGAGGGGCAAGAATATTGGAATGGGCCAATGTTGTTGTAATGTGTGTGGGTATGTGTTAGCCCTAGGTGTCCGGAGTATGTGTGTGTGTCTGCATGCACACAGTTCCACCATGTGGCTGCCATATACTGGTATTTGTGGGACAGCCACAGACTGTACCTGCAAGGCTTTACAGATCACCGTCTCTGGCCACAGATACGGTACCTGTGCCTGGCAGGGGTGCTACTGACACTATCAGGTACTAAGCCAGACTGGATACTATCCCCAGAGGTGGGTGGTTATACACTAGACACAGGTCCTTGCTGGGACTGTCCAGAGCCACGTGCACGTGGTCTTCTATGATGTTCTATGGACAGCCCACCCCCAACATTACTGGGGCTGGTACTGGCACTACAGGAGGGGGCTGTGGCTTGAGGGGACGTCCACGGTGACTGTCAGCTGCTGATGTTGCTGGCATACGTCCACGTCTCAACCGTCCCACATTGTCCTGACACATGGACATGACATTGCGGAGGGTATCTAATGTCTCTCCCCAATGTCTATCAGTGACCTCAGTGTAATTGCGAATGGCACCTTCTAGGTCACGGATACTCTCAAGTACAGTGGTGTTATGTTGCCTCTGTGCCCTTAGTCCCTGTCTAGTGTACCATTCCATACATGCCTGTGCCTCCATGACAGCTGGGAACATGTGTGAGGTAGTAAGTCCTGTGGCACATCTGCCAGGGGCATGATGAGCAGCAGTGCTCCTACGAGAACCCCTGGACATCTGCCTATGTGGTACCCTTCCAGACATCTGGGTATGGTTGCTGTAAGGGGATGCATGTGCCATAGATACCACACTGTCCTGGTCAATGCTGACTGTACGCTGTCCCTCACCTAAGGCCATTGGTGATTGATGTATTGGCAGTATGACTGTGTGCATGGATGGGGTGGACAGTTGTGTACTGTCGACTGGTGGCCCAACGACAGACCCTGGCAAACACGCCTGTGCCTCAACACACATATCTTCATTATCACTATGTGGCTCAGTGACATCAGTTTCCATGCTGCAGTGAACCAGCCCTAACACAGCACCTGTGGGAGGAACACAGGAAACACACTTTACGATCTGTACATGATGTCAGAACACATGCACACATGCACACATGAACACATGCACACATGCACACAAATACACTCCTCACTACTGCAGATACCCACACACACCACCAGCAATCCAAAACATACTCAATAGTGTTTGAAGGTGGGTTACAGTATCACAAGTCAAACAGTCATATCACACGTGTCAGCATGCAGAAAATCTGTTGCTCAAGACCATGCAGTGCGAGTGTAAACAGCCCTTGTTCATAACAGTATACATGGCTTTGATGCATGTGTGTTGTTTAGTGATTGGCCTCACCCTGGAATGCAATGTGTACATGGACACAACATTGCTGTGCAAGTATTAAAAGCTCTGCAATGTCTTGTGCACCATCACTCACAAGTATACATACCATGGCTGGATGTGTATCTGTGTGTCACATAGATATCCATTTCTGATTACAGTGTCTGTGTCTGTAGCAGATAATTGTGGACACATGTTTAGCACATGCATGCTATATATACACACAGGATGAGTGGTGCATGTATACATGATGGAATACTATTGCTCAACATGGCCATTGTACAGTGGTTATGGTGAGTGTAGGACATATTGTGGACATGCCAGTGCCAGCCATGACACAGCATGCTACAACATGACTGCAACATTAAACATCACACATACCCAATGTGTGTCATGTGACCTATACACTCAATAGCATTACAAGACATATATGTGTCACTTTGTACAAATGGCGATTGCTATGCATATTGTGTATAGATGCATATGTTTGCACACACACAACATTGAGATGCATAGCAATGACTGCTTGTGTAGTACTGTGGTCACTGTAACTGGATGGGGTGTAGTACCATGAGCCATCATCATCATGCATCATGTGGTCACTCAAGGCTACTAATATGTGCCAGACAGCCACCTAGCATGCTGTACCTGAACTGTAGTACCATGGCTACATTTACAAATACACAGCCACTTGTTACATGGGTTTGTAAGGTGCCCAATAGGGAGCATTGCCTAACATGAATGTGTTATTTGTTGAAGAGTGTTGCACAGCCCTATGATAGGCCTCTACCCCTCAGGTATATTATGTGTGCTGTGTGGATGACATGTGGGATACTGAAGTGTGACCTTACAGCGGGTGTCTGGATACACCATGTGTAGCATGATAAGGTGTATTGCGTATGACAAAGTTGTGTATGTTGTGTACATGTGTAACAACTATGCCTATCCAATGTCCAGTACGGTGTTGCCACAATTGTATGTGATGCTCTGTGTATTGCATGTGACTGTGGCAGCTAATGACATTATTAAGATGTGCATAGTCTCACAGCAAACATGCACAGCATGCATTATGCGTAGGTGTGTTACATGTACATGGCCTACACCTCACCTATGACATGCACATTTCATTAGCAATATTAAATTTATAACACACTCACCAGCATGGATCGGCTGCCTTGCTGTCACACCAGAGGGACCTACAAGAATATGAGACAGTTTGTCAGTGGCCACAACTGTGGCATTGCTACTGTGAGTTTGCTAAACTACAGTAGTACAACAGTCGACTTTCACAGGCGTAAAGATTATATTCCAAATATCAGTATTGCACAACACTAGGCAGCACAACTGCTAAACACACAGTACACATCTCACATATGCATAATCTACCAATACAGGTAACAGTAGTTTACAGATATGGCATGTTACCTGCACGCTCCATGTCAACATGCTGGGTGGCTCCGGCCTCTATGATGACACATGTATGTTGCTGTTCCTGTTGTTGGTCAGGAGCCACCACGCTTAGGAGCAGCTCCTCCACTTTGGTGAAGGGGAGATGAATGGCTACTCCACCACCTGTGGCAAGCTGTTGTCTACAGATATCAGACGCATGCTGCCGGACATGTCTAATTAAATCACTGCAGTGATGGCGTACCTGCTCATATGTCCAGTTATGCATGCCTATGTCATTTACCCAATAAACAAGATCTTGCCACAGCGCAGTCCACTCATGCTGGTTCTGGCTGGTTCTAGAGAACAGCAGGGTGTAGTGCTGCACCAGGCTGCTGTGTATTTCCTGATCATCTGCAGCTGTATAACACAGGTTTTGACTGTGGGCCATGACCCTGGAAGACAATTAAACAATATGTGTGAGCAAGTCATGTGGCACACTTAACATTCTAAAGTACAGATATCAATTAACTGCCATATATAGCATCCAGTTGGCTGTCAGAGGATACACACGTTCAATACCACATATCAGTGCTCAGGCCACAACTGGCTGACAGTGCCTGGCATGCTCTATATATCAAACCATGTTCTGCACAGCAGCAAAGAGAAGCCAGTATGTAAGACTATGCACCAGTACATGGCACACTGTATGTGACACAATGCACCACCTAGCCACAGGAGGTATATAACAAGCTAATGCATAAAGAAAGATGTCATCCATTGCAATGAATGTAAAGTACAGTTACAGTATTCCCAGTATACCACCCTAGTCGTTGATGCCAAACCCCTGCCTAACATATGTGCACAGCTGTTATTATAGGTGGCATACTGCTGTACTAGACTATACATGTTGCTAGATACACACGTATACCCTGTAACACACATATGATTGAGGGCATGGTACAGGCATAATTACACACACACACATCAGACATACATACAACACACAAATGTATGCCAACCCAGATGAGCTTTACCTGTGTACCATACAGTACTGTGTGTCATTACTTACAAAACCTTATGCCTGAGGTATGTAATCTGTGAGGACTACAGGGAACACACAAAACAGTGATTCCAAGCAATGTGAACATACACCATACTGTGCTGTTTAGGCCTACAGCTTCAGGTAGTACTACAGTTCATACGGAAGTTGGATTCACCAGCAGTACCACTCACTAAGCATACATGTATTGCTTTAGCCTACAATGGGATACCACAGTCGACAACAAGGGACTACGTCACACCATATGTCATACTACTCTTTCTGCCTAGCAATAGCATACACATCTTTTGTTGGGATCACAGCTAGGACACAAACTACCATGACAGAAACAATTTCACACTAAGCTATCACACCTTTACAGACCTTGCACACATTCACAAACACATTCACCATCACACTCAGTCAACCTCACATAGCATTTATTGCACTAAGTACATGTGTGTGTGCATCGTGTCATAGGTAGGTAATACGCTATTGGCCCTAGGGCCTATAGGCCCTAGGGCCTAGAGCAACCTAGCCATACGCTACCCTGGCCTTTGACACACATGTAATTTAATTTCACTTGCCCCTGTCAACCACAGCCACAGAGGTGATTTCCGTTGTATATTTCCTATCTCACAACCAATCATCAGGAGTATTTATGACAACTGCTAATGAGGAGCTTTGTTTGCTATTGATAGGTGGTTTGTTCCAAAGTATGGCATGTCTCTGAGATGGGAATCTATCCCTCCAGCATGTCCTGTTTAGTGAGCTGACAAGGTTTAGGGCCCTAGAGCGTGTAGCTCGGAGGGATTGTGACATGTTTACGTGGAGGATGTCCAACAGCTATGGGTGTGACATAGCTCTGTATGTTAGGCAGAGGTCACCTCTGGGTAGGTGGTATGCGACACAGTATAGCTGGGGTTTTTTGAGTCGGTCTGCATATGGCATCTGTTTGAGGCCGGTATTACTCTTTGTGAGGTATGTCTGCGGCCTTTCCAGTTGCTGTAGTTGGCATGTGAGGTACATACCACATGTGGCATTGTACTCTATAATGGGTTTTATGTGTGATGAGTAGAGGGGATCACTGACCTATATTTCCCTAGATGACACACCTTTTGTGATGACGTGTACCACGTAGATAGATTACATGGCTAGTGTGGCACTGTGATTATCAAAGGGGAGGCTACTGTCCACCTGTGTCCCATGTTCCCTTATCACACCTTCGGTATTAGGTAGACTACCACCTATGTGGTAGTTAATGGGTACAGTGTTTTGGCAACAAGGGATGGCACTGCAGTGTCAACACTGAGCTTCAGTCCATGCCTTGGTCACCAGGCACCTGTCGCAGTAAGTATGACCCCGTGTCTCTCTCTCTCTCTCTCTCTCCATGTGTATATATATATATATATATATATATATATATATATATATATATATATATATATATATATATATATATAGATATATACACATACACATGCACACATACATATAAACATTCATTGCTGTACATATAGATGTACATATAGGCACATATACAGTCCACTTTTCTTAGTGGGAATATCAATCATGTGACAGTTGTGAGATATACAGTTATGTAATAATATTGCACAGTGTTGTGCAGAATGCATTTAAGGTGTCCTCAACCCATGTAGCTTTAACAGGCCTCACTGGCTGCAACACTGCAAAACTGACAAATCATACCCACAGCGTTTAACCACCACATGTCATATACCAGCACTGCATGCTGTTTTCTTTTCCACACAATACAACCTACATAGAAATATGCACATAACAACCTTCAACAACATATACATATATATATATATATATATATATATATATATATATATATATATATATATATCCACCCTTCACAAACAGTTGCAGTATATCCCTTGCCCTATGCACATGTACAGATACATATAGATACGTACTGCTGCCATATGGATGATTCACAGTATGTAGAGTACTCTTCAGAAACATCTACTACATGCCAGCAAATACATATGTGTTACATACCTTTCCTTTGTATTTCTCTGTTCCGTCTGTTGTTAAAGTAATTATTGTTTTTTTTGGGGGGGTTTCTTTGTCTGTTGATGTTGCTCTTTCTTTTTCTGTGTCTGTCTGGTTCTGCCTCTTTGTCTTTGTCTGTGTCTCTGTCTCTGTCTCTCTCTCGCTCTTGCTCTCACTCTCTCTCTGTCTCTTTTGCTGCAATGATATTATTGCATGTGTGGACAGCAAGTACAATCGGCTTTTCTAGGTATCTGCACATGTGCATTTGATGGCCTCTGCACCAATTGGTGCCCACCATTTAGTAATTGCATGCAGCCTGCTGTGTGCTAATTGCAGTACTCACTGTCATAGCAGCCCACTGCTATAAAATGCTAAGTTAGGTAGGTGTAGCCCTTTCAGCTTTCCAAAGTGGGGCCCATGCTTGTTTGCTGTGGACACTGTTGTGTCAGTCAGAACGTTGGTATACTTCTGATATCTGAAGCTAGGGTTGTAGCCAGTGATTTGCATGTTGTACTCAAACCTGAATGTTGCTGCTTCCAGTAGACACTTGTCAGTGTAGATTTTTACTCACCCCTCCAAATGCTAACACAAGATACATGGGAGTATGTACTTTCTTTTCTAATTAGACAATTAACTGCCATACAAAAGTAGTTATTGCAATGTATTCTTCTGGCACATGAACTGTTTGTGAACTACTATACTGTAAATATTAATTTACTCACTTCTGAACAGTTTGTGTTTTTTTTTTCTGTTGACATTAGCACAGGCTGCTCAAGACAACTGGACAGATTTTTGTACTGAGTATGCCTACCTACATCTTTGGTAGAGCCTGAATATACAGGTATATTGTACTTTTGGGTAGGGGTGCAGAAGTACAGAGAGCATTATTTATTATTGTGTGATGTTTATCTTGCTGAACATACAGGGTTGCTGTGTACCTGTTAGTCTATCAAGGCAAGTAGTCTGTCTGCGTAGCTCCCACCTGTGGACATATCCAGATGGTAGCCAGAGGTTAGCCTATTATTGTTTGTCTGTGCACCACACTGGTCTTTTCAGCACTGGAACAATGGCATTGTCACAGTTGGTTGTTACCAGTACATGGCTACATCCTTTGATATTTCTGTGTTGTACTCCTACATAAGGGTATGCTTGTGGAACTCCTTCCAAAGCTATTTGCAGAGTGTGTAACAGCAGAAAAGCTGATATGCCTGTGTGTTTCTGCCTCTACCAGGCCTCTGATACACTCAGGTATATATTTAAACTGCCTCAGGGAAAGGTACATATAAGTGAGGTACACCTGTAATATATTACAGACATTAAGCTGAGACTGTGAGAGAATTGGAGCATATGTATTAATACACATTTTCTGACATGCAAGCAGTGTCTACTCTTACTTATTGACATTATTCATTAAGTGTAAGTGAAAGAAAAGAAAATGGGGAGATAGGAAAGTGGTGAAAAAGAGGGCACAAAGAGGGAAAGACAGTAGGGAAACCAGCTCGGGATGTGCAGGACGGGTGCAGGGAAGGTCTATAGATGTCCATTTCTTTACCAGCAACAGCTGTGCATATGTTAGAAATTTGGAGTGAAATTTGAGACCTTCCACCCCTGAGAGAGGGGTAAGGGCAACAAAGTATGTTGTACTGCCAATTATAATTATCAGTTTACCTGTCCAGCGGACATGTGTGCAAAATGGGCAGCTATGTATGGGGCATGATTTTTTTGCGGGAGCAGATTGCCCATTTTTTTTTTTTTCAGGTGAGAGTAGAATGTGAGGTAGGGGAAGTAGGTATGTTGTGGGAGGTAGGTTGGGGGAGGTAAACAGACAAGACAAACAAGACACATACAGGGGCGGAATATGACACATGGGGTGGGTGAACACAATTGACGGGGAAGGATGTTTGGAAATCGCAAGCCCACGAGCCCACAGATGGTCTCAGTGGAACTGAGATCCCCACCCATGGGCAGTCACCACTGCACCTTCACAGCCCGGAGGGTGGCTGTGCTGGGGCCTGCGTAGGAGGGGCAGGCTCACTCGTGAGTCGCGCCACTCTTGCCTTGAGCTGGCGTACGGGATCAGTGACTGAGCACTGAATCTCCCTACGCACCACAGCCTGGACCCTTTGGAGGGTGACAGGTGGCCCTTCTCCAACCACGCTTGCATGGGGGGGGATGAGCCCCATCCCCTGCAGTGCTTCCACCCAAGGGTGGCACAGGACCAACAGAGGAGGGGGGCCTGGGCTGGGCACCAGACCTGCTGGTGCCAGGTGCAATCGCCAGCTGAGGAGGGACAGGTGGGTCCTCTAGGACTGGCCTTCCCATATGTTCTGTGTTTAGGTGTATTTAATGACAACATAGACAACAGCATTCCAAATTAGTTGTAACAGCATGCAGTAATATTCCCATTAACCCAACACACCAGGGTTCCAACAGTTGAACAGCAAGCATAACACATGCATATATTGAACAACGGTGCACATTCCAACAGTATGCAGAAATGATTGGTGGCAACAGGCCACCAAGATTGTGGTGTTTGAACAGGGCACATGCATCAAAGTAAATGCAGATATTTATAGAACAATAGGACATATGTCCCAACAAATGTTTTGAGATCACACATACCCATTGAGGTGTGGAATTGCATTGTTTATGCACATACAGTAGTGTGTAAAAAGATACCTCCATTAACATCTTATATGTACTTATAGTTTACACTACATTCCTATTGACTGCAGGTGTATATCCCCTGCATGTATTATTACACTAGGCAACGTGCATTAGGTTGTGTAATGGGTTTGGCTAGTTCATTATATACCTGATCTATATCTGACATACTAACTGTCCAGGATGCAGATGTTATTGCTATGGATTTATTTATTTTATTTATATTTATATATCTACATATCTGGATGTGTTCACGTGACATTTTCAGTTATATTTCTATAGTCCCCTACATTTCTAGCAGCACACTCACATTTCTGGGGAACACATTAACAAGCTACTCATGTGCCAGATTTACCTATGCATGCCAGCCATTAACCAGCTGTTGAGGACTGTATATATGCTTCACAGCTACTGGCACTCCCTTCATCCACTTTATATGGGACTGCCCAACTGGGGGTTGGCAGCACTTAATACAACAGTACTATTTATATAATGCAAGAGTACAACAACATTTCAAAGTAAGTGACACAGACACACTCCAGGTATTGTACCTTTATTAATTACATTACACACTTTTCTAGAGACTCTCACATTTATTTGATATTACAGTACAAGCAGAAGACTTATTCAAGATGTATTATACCTTTATTAATGGGTTACAACACTCTTTTTCAGGTTCTCTCACTTATTTTATACAACAATACATGCAGAGATATTATTCAGGACTTATTTTACCTTTATTAATGGGTTACAACACTCTTTTTCTGGCTCTCTCACTTATTTTATACAACAGTACATGCAGAGGAATTATTCAGGGCATTGTATGGCTTTATTATTGTGCTACAACACTTTTTTTTCAGGCGCTCTCACTTATTTTATATAGCAATACATGCAGAATAATTACTAACCTGCCTGGTGGTGCAGCCTTAGCAGCCTATCTGCACAGGCTTGCTGATTCGCAGCACGGACACCTGCAGCTGTGAAGTAAATGAAGGGATATTGAGACATACCTATCCATTATATAGACTACAATAGCATTTCTTACATACTTCATTCCATGGCTACCTACTCAGTAGTGGGGCATCTTGCATGTCACGGGCCTCCTGTATCCATCGGTTCAGTAGGTCCTGCTTCCGTCTCTTCAGGTCTGCATGGGTGGTGACGGACATGCTCAACAGTCCGAGGGGCGCCTGTGGCACTGGTGAGATCATAAGCTAACTGGTTCCAAGCCTCCACTTTGTACTCCGTCCCTTGAAAATGGCCCTGCAGAAGTCTTGACTCATGATGGTGGACAAGGAGCCAAACCATGTATTTTGAATCCTCGATGGCCCACCGTTGCACTCAAAAGCGAGTACCCTTTCCAGCACCTGCCATTCTGACTGCAAATGGGAGCTACAATCAGTTATGGGGAGTATTCCCGCCTATGGAGCTTAAATATGCCTCATTTCCCACACTTATTTGTGATTGGCCATTTTTGAAAATTCTCAGCTAACAGCAAACCTGCTTAACAAACTGGCAAAATAACTGAAACAGATGAAACCAGGAACTGGAGCAAATGACAGTCGAAAAAAGGTCTGAACAAAGGTTTAATCCAAGTGTTTTAAGCGCTTTTCATCAGCCTCAGTAGCTGACTTATTCAGAAACAAATCCAGTCATTAAAGCAATTACTTATATATACACCTGCATTAATTGATAATCACCAATTAAATCATCCATTTAAAAACATTAACTCTTTGTAACATGTTGAGTGAGTAGAAGTAGTAAGCAAAAGCACACATTACAAACAAAGTTAACCTAAGACACCTACATTTTAAAACAGCAAAAAGTGAATAATAAGGTAGAAAAATGGTATAATAACAAATATTAATAACAAGTAACTAACACTATTTAATAAAAGTGTGCACATCTATAAAATTTAAAATATATACATAAAATGCGTACCTACTATTGTAAACAAACCATATTGTTCTTTGTTTACCTCTTGAGGCTATTTAGTTTCAAAACACTACTAATAGAGCAGGAGTCATTAAAGTCCCAGAACACTGTAAGCATTTAGCCTGACCTGCCATGCTAATTCTAATTCCTCTAGTTTGAGGGGTCTCTGACCTCCCCTGCTGTCTATTTTTACTTGGTCAATTACTAAAAATTTGAAAGAATGGTCTTTGTAACAGGCAATGTGTTTTGCTAGGGCATTTTCTGGTTTACATTTCTTTATGGCATATTGGTGTCAAACTAGTCAAACTGTCTTAGGTTAACTTTTTTGTAATGTGTGCTTTTGCTTACTACTTGGATTACACTTGGATTACACCTTTGTTCAGACCTTTTTTCGACTGTCATTTGCTCCAGTTCCTGGTTTCATCTGTTTCAGCAAACCTGCTTAGCAATGGTTAAACTTCCATTTATAAGTATATGTATGTCAACAGTGCATGCTTATGCTAATCTGTCATGGCTTAGTGGTTCAGTACTTTGATTATGGTGCACAGTATCCTGGGTTCAAAGCCTGTCATTGCTTTTTGTTTTACTACTGGCCTGACCGGCTAGGAGGTGTGGCTATGTTTAGCCAACTTTGCTCTACTTTGCCCATGACATTTGTCTCATGTTCACAGAAAAGCATTTAATCCTTAAAGAAACAAACAAACACAGTATACTAGTGATGCACATACACAATTTCACTGGAAGCAAAAAGTCTCGTACACATATAAACAAGGTTGTCAATAACACATACATTATGTCCAACAAATATAGTGTCTACCACACGCACATAAAGACCAACTTATGCTGGGGCACTAAAAACAGTTTTCCCAAACATCAAAGAACTCATAGGCAACACCTATCATCAGCATTTGTAAAGCACTCACCAAAAGAAATACCAAATACCACACTTACGCATATAACCAGGGAAGCCTCAGGAGTAAAGCCCATATGACAAACATGCACATTGTTCAGAACTCTTGTCATAGGGGACTCCATTGTACAACACACAGCTGCCCCACTCACCAGACTGAATAAGAAGAAATAACTGTTAGTTGTTTATCATGAGCCAGGATATACCAGTTTACCCATGCATTCAAGTTACTACACCACAGGCACCAGTATAATTCTATCATAGTTCATATGGGCATTAATGACCTTGAAACATACTTTCTTGGATTATATATGAAGAGATATATTGTTGATCACTCTGAATATATTTCTCTGGCAGGTGTATGTTTTGCATTGAGCAGCATTCTACATTCACTAAGTATGATGTTGCAGTGTGAACAAAAGAGAATTGACTTCAATAATTGGTTTAGTTTCAGGTGTCTTTCCAGTGGGATTCAATATGTGTCAGCATTTGAGGACATGGTTAAAAGACTATGTTGCTTCTCAAAGGATGGTCTGTACCTGTCTCCCCTAGGCTTCCAAATACGGACTAAAATTTTAGCCATCCCTTAGAGCCTTTTCTAAAGCAGTGCCAAACTGACAAATCTACCAACATAGCAGACAAAGCCCAAGAAAACCTAAAGGTGTTACTGTTCAATGCTAGAAGTCTAAATAAGAAACTCTGCACACTACAAGCTCTCCTAACTGGAGAATATAGACATCTGTGCCATTACAAGACATGGTTTAAATCTGAAGACAGTACTCTGGTAGTGTAAAGGCTTCAGTGTCTAACACATATTTAGATTATCAGCTGCATAAACAGGGACAAAAGGTGGAGAAGTCAAAATCTATAATAATAACAAGCATTCATTTGGTTAAGCAGGAAGATGCCTTGGAATTTATCCATGTGCAAGCCACCATAGATAAAGTCCCATACCATATCCTAGCAAGCAATAGGTCACCCTCTATGTCTCTAGAATCCTATAGCTCATACCTAGACCTACTGAAGACACTCACCATTAAACCAAATACTCTATTCATGGGAGACTTTAACTATCCCTCTATAGACTGAGAAAATACACTGCCTCATACTCACAGACACAATGATTCCTGGACTTTACTAACACAAATAGCCTTGACCATATAGTGCGCATACCAACCAGAAGTTCAAACATACTAGACCTGACACTCATCAATACGTGAGAGTGCTGCCCCTCTTGTGTCATGTCCTTACAGGTGAGGTCACACCACAAAGCCGTCTCCTCGAAATAAAAATCAGTTCGGTAACCCCAACAAACCCTGTAGCGGTTAGGAACTATTCCAAAGCAAACTGCATCCTATTAACTGATAGTTTGCCAAAATACAGTGCCCCTCCCAACCCTGAGTTCACAGCAACCTATGCAGAATTGTTCACAGAGACCCTGTACAACCATATAAATGGGTGTAGAGATGTTGTGCCTACTAGAAGTAAGCCCAAAACAAACCCTAAAAACAAACCACGCTGGTGGAATCCTAACCTTATTAAAGAATATAACAAAATGAAAAAAAGTCATGACTAAAATCATGGAGAGAAACTATCATAATGATAGGAATTATCTGATTAACTAAACAGGAAACTAAGAGGACTAATTATTTATTTATTTATTTATTTATTTTACATTTGTTTTTTAAGTCCAGCACGGCCAGTTATGAGGTCAAGATATAGCCTCAAACTCTAAAGACAACCACACAGTTTTTTACAGTTATGTCTAAAGCCTCAAAGGCAGCAGATATCAGTGTGCCAAAGTGATGGCCAGTGCTACCACATTCACTGAGACGAGTGACATAGCAAATTTGCTGGCTGACAAATTCAACTCAAACTTCAACCTCCACTCCCTTCCCCCTGCCTCCCCCAATAAAATAGTACTAGCATAACCCACAAAAGTATTAACAGGGAACAGGTCCTTGTGGCACTAGCTAAGTTCAAAAAACACAGTATCAGTGGGCCCAGACAATATACCAGGATGCCACATAAATACCTGTCAGGACCACTTGAGTCATTTTTCAATTATAGTCTCAAAACAGTCTTTGTACCATAAGAAAGGAAGACTGCAATGGTTATCTCACTTCACAAGGGTTGGCCATTAACTAACCCTGAAAACTACAGACCTATTAGTCTGACTAGTTTAATATGCAAAGTCATAGAATGAATTATCATGGCAATAACAAAGACAAAGGCAAACTTCAGACGCTGGATCCAACCCAGTTTGGATTTGTCAAGGGAAGGTCATACCTACTAACCCTGGTGGACATCTTTGAGAAGGTCACCAAGGCAATGGATAAGGGAAAAATGATGCATACCACCTACCTGGATCTGGCTAAGATATTTGGTACAATGCCCCACTAGGGTATCAATCTAAGCATAACCCCTACATAATTCACTAGATTGCCAGTCAGTAAATAAAGATTGGTGAAAATACCTCCACTAAGAGACAGGTCAGCAGAGGGATACCTTGGTGGCCCATGCTGTGACTGCTACTATTGGGCATCTATTTCTTGGAAGTAAAGGCCAATGTCAATGGGCTTTGGTTAACCACGTTCAGAGATGACTGCAAATTAGGAGTTATAGATTTCCCCATGACATAAACATCTTACAAGAATGTTTAACACAGACAACTGAATGGTGCCAAAGCTGCAGATTAAGACTCATTACCAAGAAACATAATGCAGTGTCTTTTGGGAAAACTGCCACTAGGCTAATTACTCCACCAATAAGACACCCTTAAGAGATAACCCAGTAGTCAGGGATCTGGGAACATATGTAGATAGTAATTTGGCCTTTGACCAACATGTGGCCAAGCTATTAAGAAAATCATTCTATGTTGTCAAACTTATAAGTAAGGCCATGACATCCAGGTCCAAAGAAGACATAGTTCCACTTTATTTGGCCCTTATCAGACCTATTATGGCATACAAGTCCAAGAAAGTCATAGTGACACTTTATTCAGCCCTTATCAGACCCATCATTGAGTATAATGCCACCTTTATTGTGAACCTGAGTAGGCATATGCAACAGATGGAATGCCACAAAGGTTCCTTACAAGGATAATCCAGGGTATGAATGCATTGTCCTGTATGGATCAGTTTAAAGCCCTGTCTCTGTACTTTGTCTTCTATAAATTTCTGAGAGACAAATTATGTTTGGCACAAAAGGGATCCATGGATCCAGCTCTGATGGGCACCTTACACATTCAAAAACTGAACAGCATTAGACTCACTAGATTCAAGGATTCAGATTTTGCTTGTGACATAAATAAGACATGTCAGCGAGACAGATATGTGTCACAGAGGATCCCCATGTTCTGGAACAGGCTCCCCATCCATGTGAAGCAGAGTCCATCCCCAACCCTATTTAAGTGTAAGTTTGACCAATGGATAGGTAAACAAAACAATTCTCAGCTTCTTCTGACTTCACCCATTTGCTACCATTACAACTGTTGTATCTGTACTCAGTTTAATTCCATGTGCCTTCAGTTTTGCATTCCAGTCACCTAACCTTTGCTGAAGTTGTTGCTCAGAGTCTGCCTGTAATGCCACATTGCCTGCATACAGCAACTTTCTTGATATGTCCTCTCGACTTGTTTGCTAATGTAGTCAATCACCAGTATGAATAGCAGTGGGCTCAGAGCTGAATCCTGATGTACACCCACTCCCACTGGGAAACCCTCTGTGAATTCAAACACAGTTCATACCTGTGTCATTGGGTCCTTTTACATAGCCTGCACTAATTATACCAATGATTCTGGGGCTTGAAACCACTGCAGGACTGCCTAGATCAGCTTTCTTGGGAGCTTGTCATATGCGTTCTCCAAGTCTAGGAATGTCCAGTAGGACTCTCTCCTCATCTCTAGCTTCTTCTCAAGTATCTGTCTTAGTGCAAACATCGGGTCAATTGTGCTGCATCCTGATCTGAATCTGAACTGCTGATCTCCCATCTTACTTTCTACTACTTTGAGTATTCATTTATTGCTGTGACAGGAGTTTGATACCTCTGTATTGCCTATGGTTGTGAATGTCCCCTTTGTTCTTGAACCCCGACACTAGTATGCTTATTCTACAGTCATGTGAGATATGCCTTTCTCTCCACGCTGCTATTAGTACCCTCAGAAGCCATTTCTCCCCTATCTCACCCAGCATTTTTATCATATATGCTGTGACCACATCTAAGCCTGCCATTTTCCCTGACTTCATTTTACTTAGTGCTGTAATTACTTCTTTTATGGTGGGTTCCTCCTTTTCTCTCAATGTAGCCTGTGTCTGGGGCAGTACAGCTTCTGTGGGGTTTTCTTCATTCAGAAGGTGGTGGAAGTACTTCTTTCATATGCTGTTTCCTGGACTGGTGAGCAGGTTGTTGCTGGCATCCCTTATGAAGGGTGTCTGGCCAATCTTCTTTATCTTTCTGTCTTTGCCTTGCAATCTGATATAGTTTTTTTATGCCATCTACTGACTTACTCTCCAGAAGCTGGCAGAGTGGTGCCTCTGATGCCTTATTCTTTATTATTACAGCTCCTTCTTAGCTTCTTCGTTATTTCTATATTCCATTTTTTCCTGTATGACTTCTTTCTTTTGATGACTTCCTGGACTTATGCAATCCACGACCAGCTTTCCTTATGTACCTTATTTCTATACCTGGTTCAGCTGTTCTGTAGTCCTCACACATGCTGTTTTGAGGCACTGCCATTCTTCTTCAACTCCACCTATTTCTTCTTGGGGTGCTAGAGCCCTCAGCAATTCCTTGAACTGTTGTACTTTCTCTCCAGTCAACTTCCAGGTCTTCGTTCTGGCTTCTTTTGACCTTAGAGTTTCTCTGCCCACTGCTTGCAGCTGATTGTGGCAATTAGTGGTTTATACTGTGGGCCCGATTGTTTCACTGCGGATGACTTTACAATCACAGATTCTACTCCAGTGTCTTTTCCTTACTAGGAGGAAGTCTAACTGAATTGTATGTTGACCACTCTTGTAAGTGATCTTGTGAACGTCTCTCTTTCTGAGCCATGTGTTAGCTACTATCGAACCATTTGCCAGACAGAAGTCTAGAAGGGCCTCTCCTTCTTTATTTGTGTTGCTCCAGTCATGTGGACCCAGGTAGCCCTCATATTCTGTTCTGTCTCTTCTGATATGTGCATTCAGGTCACCCATTATCAACACCAATTCCAGTTGTGCTGCTTTATCTAGTAGGTCCTGCAACTGCTGTCTGAATGCACTCTTTTCCTCACTATCTCAACCCTCCTGTGGGGCATTGGCTGAGATTATAAATACTGCCTACCATTAGGCTGGAGTCTGATTGCCATGAGTCTGTCACTAATTTTGATGACAACCCTCATTGTCTTCTGAAGCCTCTCCCTCACCGCGATTTCCCCACCATTTCTAGCCTTTCTTCCTCCTAAGTAGTAGACTCTGGATCCCAAGGCAAGTGGCTTTGCTACAGTGCTCTTCCATCTTGTCTCTTGGACACCATCATGCCATCCACTTCCAAGGTGCATCCTGTCAGTAAACCTACAATGAGTGTAGCATTTCTTCATTCATATTTGGTAGGTTGATTGGGTTTTACATCCAGTTTTCTCTCAACAGAGCTATTCTAAGTAACCAAGGCTGGGAAACTGTACACTGGACAGCCAGTAAATTATTAACCTAGGGCTGCTGGACTTTATGGCAGGCACACACTGACCAGTAGGGGCACATACACCCCCCCCTACCTTTAGCATGGGAACCTGGAATAGGTTGCAGTAGGCTGGGTCCTCAATCTATTTATCACTGGGAAATACTCATGCCCATTTGGCAGCAATACTCTACATGACCAGATCACCTAAAGCCATATTTTACACTGCTGAGTGGCTAGCCCTGCTACGGCATGCAATATGTGATCAGTGTTCTTCTGCCATGAGTCCAGATTGATCTAAAGCACCATTGCATTTTTTCTCATTTGCAGTCTAGCAAAGGAATGTATGAGCATCATTGTTGCTGTGTACCTCTGAATCCTGGGAAATTCCCATGCTGAATCAAACAAACATCCCAGAAAAACTATTCTATGTGATGGAATGAGATAAGACTTCTGTAAATTGGTTTGAATTCCCAGATTGAGTAGAAGTTGTGGCACAGATATTTGAAACTCTTGATAGCTGGAAAAATAGTCTGCAAACATAAGACAATCCTCCATCTAAGAAAAAATGTGCATACCTTGGAGTCCACAGTAAGTGATGACTGGAGCTAAACATTTTGTGACAATGAAATCATCCCACCTGGCAATAATATTTTACAACTTGACCATAAAACCAAAAAAGGTGGCGGTGTAGCAATCCTTTTTAAATCCAGCCTACAGATTACTACCTACAACTTGTTACCACCTCAAGTCTCCAACGCTGAAATTCTTATTACCAAGCTCCAACTTAACAAAGTCAAATCCATTTTTATTATCTGTACCTATCTCCCTCCTGGTAATAATATTGAAACAATAGAAAATATCCTCTGTTATCTATCTCATAATTTACCTCAAGAAACCATCATCCTAGGTGATTTTAACAATGATTGGAAATGGTTTAGCAGTCTAAACCCTACAAGTCATATAAACCTTTTTGGTTTTTCACAAACCATTACTACCACTACCAGGATACACAAGCCTAATAATAAAGAAAGTATCTTAGACTGGATACTCACAAATAGTCATCTCCAGACATATGAATCTGGTACCCTCCCTGATGATGTAAGTGACCACTCACTAACATACATCATCAGGCATAAAACCAACCTACCCAACCCAACCATATCTAGAACAATTAGAACCAAGAAAAACTTTAACCCCGACCTATTCCAAAGGGAACTCGGAACATGCACCTGGTCTCCCTTAAAATACCTCCCACTGGAGGAAGCTGTCAATTACTTTAACTCTAACTTCTTATCGATTCTTGACCACCATGCCCCAACTCACTCTCTAAGAATGAGAACTAAATCTGCTCCATGGCTTTCAAAAGAAACCAGGCAAAAAATCAAACTCAGAAATAAATACTGGAACAAATCAAGATCAACTAAAAACCCAGTAGATCAACAAAACATCAGGCAACTAAGAAATGAAACTAAAAAAGCAGTGCAGTCTGACAAAACAAACTACTACTTACAATTCCAACAGAACCACCATAATCAACCACAAAATCTCTGGGCAAGTATTAATCAATTATTACACCTAGGTCAATCCATCACACCACACCCACAAGACACAGACCAAGAGAATCCGAAACAGACAGCTAATACCTTTAATACCTATTTCACTGAAGCCATACAAAATCTTACTAATCAGCTATCTACTCAGGACGTACCTATATCCAACTATACCACTAACCCACCCCCTCCTTTTCTCTTCCAACCTGTACCAACTACATGCATTCTAGCCCTCATCCAAAAGCTCAAACCATGCACTCCTTCAGCTGACAAGATTCCCGCTGAATACTTACAAAAGGCAGCCAGTTCTATTGCATACCCCATTTCCATTCTTATTAATAGAACTATCACTGAAGGAGACATCCCAAGCATATGGAAGGTCTCCCATATTATTCCCCTTCATAAGGGAGGTAACTCCAGTGAACTCTCCAACTACCGTCCCATTGCCCTTCTGTCTCCCCTAGCTAAAATCATGGAAAAATGCATCCATAAACAATTGCTAGACCACCTAATCCAATATAAGTTACTTTCCAACTCACAACATGGTTTCAGACCCTCACACAGCACTACTACTGCCCTTTCAGACCCTCACACAGCACTACTACTGCCCTTTCAGACCCTCACACAGCACTACTACTGCCCTTTCAGACCCTCACACAGCACTACTACTGCCCTTTCAGACCCTCACACAGCACTACTACTGCCCTTTCAGACCCTCACACAGCACTACTACTGCCCTTTCAGACCCTCACACAGCACTACTACTGCCCTTTCAGACCCTCACACAGCACTACTACTGCCCTTTCAGACCCTCACACAGCACTACTACTGCCCTTTCAGACCCTCACACAGCACTACTACTGCCCTTTCAGACCCTCACACAGCACTACTACTGCCCTTTCAGACCCTCACACAGCACTACTACTGCCCTTTCAGACCCTCACACAGCACTACTACTGCCCTTTCAGACCCTCACACAGCACTACTGCTGCCCTTTCAGACCCTCACACAGCACTACTGCTGCCCTTTCAGACCCTCACACAGCACTACTGCTGCCCTTTCAGACCCTCACACAGCACTACTGCTGCCCTTTCAGACCCTCACACAGCACTACTACTGCCCTTTCAGACCCTCACACAGCACTACTACTGCCCTTTCAGACCCTCACACAGCACTACTACTGCCCTTTCAGGCCCTCACACAGCACTACTACTGCCCTTTCAGACCCTCACACAGCACTACTACTGCCCTTTCAGACCCTCACACAGGACTACTACTGCCCTTTCAGACCCTCACACAGCACTACTACTGCCCTTTCAGACCCTCACACAGCACTACTACTGCCCTTTCAGACCCTCACACAGCACTACTACTGCCCTTCCAGACCCTCACACAGCACTACTACTGCCCTTTCAGACCCTCACACAGCACTACTACTGCCCTTCCAGACCCTCACAGCACTACTACTGCCCTTCCAGACCCTCACACAGCACTACTACTGCCCTTTCAGACCCTCACACAGCACTACTACTGCCCTTTCAGACCCTCACACAGCACTACTACTGCCCTTTCAGACCCTCACACAGCACTACCGCTGCCCTTTCAGACCCTCACACAGCACTACCACTGCCCTTTCAGACCCTCACACAGCACTACCGCTGCCCTTTCAGACCCTCACACAGCACTACTACTGCCCTTTCAGACCCTCACACAGCACTACTGCTGCCTTTTCAGACCCTCACACAGCACTACTACTGCCCTTTCAGACCCTCACACAGCACTACTACTGCCCTTTCAGACCCTCACACAGCACTACTACTGCCCTTTCAGACCCTCACACAGCACTACTACTGCCCTTTCAGACCCTCACACAGCACTACTACTGCCCTTTCAGACCCTCACACAGCACTACTACTGCCCTTTCAGACCGTCACACAGCACTACTACTGCCCTTTCAGACCCTCACACAGCACTACTACTGCCCTTTCAGACCCTCACACAGCACTACTGCTGCCCTTCTTTCCTTCACTCTCTGTACCTTAATAGGCTTTCATCTGCACTGTTTATAGATCTATCCAAGGCATTCGATATGGTAAATCACCAAATACTTACAAATATTCTCAAATGTCTGTCACTAGATGCATCTGCTATAAAATGGTTCCAATCCTATCTAGAAAACAGACAACAGGCAGTGCTTTGGCACAATATTTTATCTATCCATCCACCCATTAACATAGGGGTCCCCCAAGGGTCCATATTAGGACCCTTACTATTTTTTATATTTATCAACAACCTTCACCTAGCAATCCCCCAAGCTACATGCATACAATATGCAGATGATTTGACACTTATATGCTCAGCCACATCCATACCTGAGCTTTACTCCCTTACCCAAAAGGTCTTTAACACAGTTGAACTATGGTTTACTCAATGCTGTCTCCTTCTAAACCCTAAAAAAACTAAACTCCTCCTTTTCACTCCTACAAGTAAGCCCCCCCCCCAATATACCTCACAGTAACATCCAATAACAACACTCTTATATCCCCAGACTCAACTACCAAACTACTTGGTATCACCATAGATAACAACCTTAACTTTGACACCCACATTAATAATACCTTAAAATCTGTTAACAGAAAACTGGGCTCTCTCTACAGGATCAAACCCTTTCTCTCTCCTGCAGCAAGAATAACTATTGCTCATACTCACCTAATTTCTACTCTCCTCTGTGCCTCACCCATATACACTAACCTCTCTAAAATCAACCTTAATAAAATGGAAAATGCCTACAATAGCGTAGCCTGATTTGCCACAGGAAACCCTTTCAGAATCCACCACTGTATCAACCTAAAGCAACTAGGGTGGCTTGAATTACAAAATCAGCTTAAATTCCACCAACTTACCATGGCCCACAAAACCCTTTACCATCCTATGGATACCCCCTATACTATCCATCATCATTGTCCCATACAACAATCTTAAGACCTTATGTTCATCACAAAGACTTCTGGTAAATATTTGTAAATCTAACAACAGGGCTGGAGACTCTCTCTTCTGTAATACTGTTGGAAAATCCTGGAACCTTCTTCCTACTGAACTTTCCTCTGTTCCCTCAATATCACTCTTCAAAAACAAACTGAAACTTTTTCTTAGAGCACACTGGTTATGCCCTTGTACTAAACCTGACTGATCTATTACCTTTCCTCCTTGGATCTACCTACTCTCCTCTTTTCTATATTCTTGTTCCTTTTCTTAGTAACAACTAACTTATTTCCTTTCTGGATCTTATTATCTCCTCTTAACTTCTTTAATCAAACCTGTTTTTACACATATTCTTAATATTGCAGCTCATACTTTTGTTATCCTTCTTTATACCAACCCGCCTTCTAATAACTTTTCTACTCAGCTGCTATCTTTTACATGTTATAATGCAACTATATCTGTATTATGTTGTGTTTTTTTTACTTAGCACTTCACTAAGAACAAACGACCAATGAGATAACTCCTTATTTTTTTTTGTAGCAATGTTTAACATGAAATTAATCTTGTATATGTTATTATATTTGTGCTTCCTCGGAACTTATCTCCCTGGAACTCCGAGATTTCTCCTGGTCTTTCTTTCTAAGAATGTTTAACATCAATTTAATCTTTGTATATGTAATTATATTTTTTGTGCATCCTCGGAGCTTATCTCCCCGGGCCTCTACTGAAAATGGACATAAATCCAGTTAGACTAGCCCGGTCAACAAATGTAAAATAAATAAGTAAAAAATAAATAAATCCTTAGAGCAGAAGAGAACCCAAAGCCTGACACAACACAAATGCCTGAACTGCTTGTCAATAGGAATGTGGTTGTAGGCATTCTTTAGATCCAGATTTATCATAAAAGCTAGACTTTGGATAACACCATAAGATTCTGAAGTGATAACATGACTTAGTATAAACAGCATAAGTGATAATCGGTTCATAGGTTCATAGGTAAGTACTAGGCCATCTGCCCAAGGGCATTTATAAACCGAGCCAGAATGTGTTGGCTTTCGCCACCCCCTTAGATTAGTTTCCTGTGCCTCTGTCCAGCAAAGCTATTAGTTCCCTGCACCACTGTCCAGCAGAGCCACTGCAGTGATCCCCAGGGTAAATTTTCTGTTTCCCATCCACCCGTCAAGGTTTCTCTTGAAGAGTGTTAGTGAAGGGCTCTGCCTGATGTATATTGGAATCCTGTTCCAAAGCATGGGGAGTCTCTGGGATAGGAATCTATCCCTCCAGCAAGTCCTATTTATCATTGTGGTGAGGTTTATATCTCTAGAGCGCTTGACTCTTTGGGATTTGTTTTTTTTTAGGTGGAGCATGTCCATCAATTCTGGGTTGGACATGGCCTTGTATGTCAGGCAGAGATCACCTCTGAGTAAGCGGTATGCAACCGAGTACAGCTGGAGTTTCTTGAGTCGGGCTGCATAGGGCATCTGTTTGAGGCCAGTAATCCTCTTGGTGAGGTACTTTTGTGGTCTTTCCAGCTGTTGCAGGTGTCTTGTAAGGTACATCCCAAATGGGGCGTTGTATTCTATGATGGGTCTAATGAGTGATGAGTAGAGAGGCACAATAACCTCTTTTGTTCTAGATGCGAACCCTTTTGTGATTAGGTGGGCCACATAGAAGGATTTTCTAACCATCTTGGCAATATGATTATCAAAGGAGAGATTACTATCTACTTGGGAACCCAGATGCCTTATTACATTTTCTGTATTTAGGGATCTACCACCTATGTGGTAGTTTGCGGGTACTTTATTTTTTCCAAAGGGGATTACTATGTACTTTTTGGCATTTAGCCATGATTTTGACAGCAGGTATTCATCTCAGTGAGATCTATCTGGATGGTGTCTGTATCAGCCAGAGAATCAATTATGGCCCCAAGTTTGCAGTCGCCTGCGAACTTGGTCAGCCATAGTCCTCCTATGCTTGCCTGTACCTTTGAGAAGTATATACCGAACAGGAGGGGTTCTAGGACTGATCCCTGGGGGACGCCACTTGTTAACCGGTTTAGAGTCGGACGTAGAGCCTGCAACTCTCACCATGTGGGTTATATCCATGAGCCAGTTGGCAACCCATCTCATGACGTAGGGATTTATGTTCAAGCTGGTGAGCTTGTCTATAATACTAGAATGGGGAGTGGTGTTGAAAGCCTTTGAAAGGTCTAGGTAGGCTGTGTGGACCTCCTTTCCCTCATCTAATGCCTTGGTAACTGTCTCAAAAAAGTCCACCAGGTTTAGGAGGCATGATATTCCCTTAACAAATCCAAACTGGGTACGGTCCAAGGTTTGGAGGTTCCCAATGTCTCTTTTAATGAGTTCCATGATGATGCGTTCCATAGCCTTGCAGACCAGGCTAGTCTGGCTTATAGGGTGACAGTTCTTGGGGTCCATTGTGGCTCAACCTTTGTGGAGTGGGATAACTGTTGCTGTGCCCCACTCTGTGGGTACATAGCCTGTAGAGAGGCTGAGTTTGAACAGTGTGTTTAGGTGAGGAGTTAGTTCATTTTGGAGCTCTTGTAAGACACAGCCTGGGACACCGTCCAGTCCTATTGAAGCTGTGTTTTTGGCTTTGGATAGGGCTGTTTTAACCTGTGTGTCGGTGATTGATGGAGCCACACATTCTTCTGGTATGGTTATAGGCCCTTTAGGGGGTGAGAGGGGGGTGAAGTTTGCACTAAACCTGTCTGCCAGAATGTTGGCAATATCAGTCGGTTCAGTGTATTTTGTGCTATTCTGCACTAACTCAGAGCAGATCTGAGAGTTTCCACTTAGGTTCTTAACATAGCTAAAGAACACTTTGTGGTTATCTTTGTAGTCATTGGCAATTTTTCTTTCGAAACTAGCCTTAGATGATTTAATGAGGGATCATAGTTTCTTGCTGATACTGATCAGAGAGGTCTTCCCTTCTTGGGATTTTACTCTTTTCTGTACTCGTTTCCTCCTTCTGTTGTATAGCTTGTTTATGGCAGGGGTCCACCAGACTGCTTTCCTTTTCTTGAAGGAGTAAGTCTTGGTTTTAAGTGGGATAGCACAATCCATGCATTCCTGCAGATGCTCATAGAGTGCCTTTGTAAAGGTTTCAGCAGCTTGAACAGCATTGTCCTTTAGCATGGGGGCTGTAAACCTTTCCACCTCAGTCTTAAGTAACATGAAGTTTGCTTTTGAAAAGTTTTTCATGGTGGTTTAATTGATTGGGGTTGGGGGCGGAATGTGGATATCCAGAGTGATTAGTCTATGGTCTGATCTAACCAGCAAGGGGATGACCTCTGGTGTGGAACTCCGGTCACCCATGTTGGTCATGACCAGGTCCAATTTGTTGTTCCCTCTGGTGGGTGTGTTGACCAGTTAATCCAGGGCGTTTGAGTTTATAAATTTTAGGAAGCGTTGGGCAAGGGAGTTAGTACTTGAGTAGTTCTCCCAGTTTATGCTTGAGTAATTGAAATCACCCAGTATTAGGGTGTTTGGTAGGACCTTCATATTTCCCATTGTCTCCAGAAATGCAGAATGGGGGTCCTGGGCCATGGTGGGTGATCTGTAGCAAGCTACAATTTGGATTGCAGTTTTGCCCGTTGTTAGTTGCACATGGATGATCTCTGATGCATTGTGCTGTGCCACTACCTTGGAGGTGTGGGTGAGGTGTGGGTATCCTTGATGAATATGGATACACCCCCGCCTTTTGTGTTTTGGTCCTGGTTCTTTAGCTGAAAAGTATGGTATGAGTTATAACCTAATAGTGCTGGGGTGCTCTCAGGCGCCTTAAACCAGGTTTCTGTTACTGCACAGATGTCGATGTTCTCCATACTGAGGAGTGTCTCGAGTGCGTGCATTTTGAGGTTTAGACTTCTGGCGTTGAGTAGCATTATCCACAGATTTTGGTTACTTGTGCTATTTATGGTGGTGGGTCTGTCTTTTGAGCCTTGCATAAAAAAGGCGCTATGGGGGCGGCAAGAGCCATGGCCAGTATTCGAAAGCCTAAGGGTGACAGGTGCAAGCCATCTTTTGCGAAGCAAAGTGGCTTGTCGAGCATGTCATCCCAGGCGGACAGATACTGGATCCACTTTGAATGACATCAGAAACTTAGCCAATTGTTGAAATTGATCATTTTTTTCTTTATACTGTGGCATCATTCTTGGTGAGGGCAGGATGCTACTCAGTGTCAGGGTCATACCAGCCTGGGCTACATGATCAGAGATCTCTTCTATGTCTCTTTTCATGTAGTCCAGGGAGGTACATCTCAGGTCTTTCACACCAACATGGATAATGACAGAGTTGTATTTGTACTTGTTCAGGAGTGACCTGAGTACTTGTGTTATGTGGCAGATCCTGGCACCCAACAAGCAGCTAACTGTAACATTCTCCTCATCCAGCCTAGTTAGTGGGACATCAGTGTGCCTGACTATAGAGTCGTCTATTACTAGTGTGTTGGGTATGTTATTTTGCATTAAGGGCTGTGATTGCGTGACACACTGATTATGTGAGGTATGTGTTTCATGGTTGGTGATGGGGTGTGGAGGTTGCTTGGAAGTCTGCTTTGGAGGTCTCTGTTGCTTTTGCAGATTTTTATTTAGAGCCTCCAAGTATGTTTTCATGTATTCATGTGTGTTATTTGCCGGTGTTGGTTTATTAGGTCTATGTGAGACTGGTGGTGTGTTGCAAGTATTACCCTTCTCCTCTTGATGATAATAGCATGAACTTAAGAATCTTGACATGGAGGTTTATAGCCAGGATATCTAATACATGCCTCTAGGATCCTTCTAGTTTGGGAAGTAGGAAAAACCCTTGAATAATATTGTTTGCATTGAAAATTTAAAAGCACTGGCTCTATTATTCCCTGAGCTCACAGTTTTTGCAAGGAAGAAGGAAATAAGAGTCATCTGGTTCTTAGAAAGGAAGGAGGGATTCTCATTGCCAAGACCTTATTGGATTATTCTCAGAATGAACCAAACTAGCTGATATTATCTGAAGCCAAAAGAGAACTTGAAGTTTGAGGGACATGGAAAGGTTGTCATGTTAGGGGGGAAAGATTTTGAACTGGTGAAAAGTAATGTTGACTGGGAAGACTGTCCTTGTTTTATTGAGGATTTTTCTTTATTTTTATAGTTTCCTTTCAATTGCTTTCCCCCTCTTTGGTTGCTGTCCACTTGCAGCTTTAAACTGTTTTTGGGGTAAGGGAGTTGGGGAGAAGGTAAATATGTTACTAGTTTGAAAAATGAGGGTAAAAAGAAATGTATCACTTCTTGTATCTGTTTTCCCTTTTCCTCACACTTCTTAAAGGTTCACAGATTCATAGCTAAGTACTAGGCCATCTGCCCTTGAGGGCCATTTTAAGCCTGGCCAGTTTCCTTTTTTGTGCTCAAAATAACCTATCTCACTTGGTTATAGATTGGTCTAAACCATCCCATGGTCCCCTAATGATAATAACTGGGCTCATACCATAGATAATTTGAGGGGACCCATGCATGGGATAAAGCATTTAAGAGTCGCCTGTATCCATTAGTAGCACAAGGGCAGACCTGGAGTAACTAATCTCTTTCCCTTCTATAGATCTAAGCTGCACTTGAAAATGGACAGGGGTGAACCCTGTTTTATGTGAACGGAGAGTCTCTTCCACAGCAGCTGTATCCTCTGCAAAATATATGCGTCTCTCCAAACTTTTCTGTTGATGTTGCAGAAGAGGTTAAGATCCATAGATCAAGCATTTCTGATGATATTTGACTTGCTGATGTGCAGAAAACCCATCAGTAATGGGTCAGAGGATGCCTTGTATGCCAAACACAGGTAATCTTTTAGCACTCTGTAGGATGCCAAGTATAGCGACAGGGCTTTGAGCTGGTCCATGTAGAACATGTTGTTTAGGCCTTGTATCCTTATAGTAAGTTATCCCTGTGGGTGTTCCAGTTGTTGCATGTGTCTGAACTGACACATGCCAAAGGGGACATTATATTTAATGACTGGCTTAATGAAAGCTGAGTAAAAATCCCTAGATCTAGACACAATCTCTTTGTTTATAAGCTGTGCAATACTGAAGAACTTTCTTACAACAATACACACATGTTGGTCAAAAGTTAGGCCACTGTTCACATAAGTTCCCAAATCCCGAATAACTGCATCAGATCTTAGGGGTGTATTGTCAATGTGGTAGTTCCTTGTGATAGATGACTTCCCACAAGATACAATAATGTATTTTCTGGCATTTATTTTCAGACTATGATTTTGAAAGCAGTTATTTATTTGAGACAAACATTCCTGCAGGATGGATAAGTCATTTGGGGATTCAATGATTGCTCCTAGGTTGCAATCATCTACAAGCTTAGTCAGCCAGATCAATTTGGTATTTGGTATTTTGATATTCACTAAGGATCTCAGTTGCAGAATGGCCAAATAAGGAGCCTATATCTAAGGGAGAATTTGACTTCATAAGGGAAGTTTTGAGCATGAAGCCATGCAGATCTCCTCAAAAGTGATCCAGAAGCACCTAGCAGAATCAGTGGCATCATAAGCATACTTTATAATATATTTAATCACCTGAGAAACAGCTGTTACAGAAGCATGTAAAGAACATTTTACTTCAGAAGAAGGAAGGTTGACCAATGACTTCTGCTGGTTAGATATGACTATAAACAAATCACTTTGGATATCCACATTCCGCCCCCACCCCCGGACAAGGAAACCACCATGAAAAACTTTTCAAAAGCAAACTTCACATTACTTAAGACCGAGGTGGAAAGTTTCAAAGCCCCCATACTAAAGGATAATGCTGTCCAAGCTGCAAAATCCTTTACTAATGCATTCTACGGGCACCTACAAGAATGCATGGATCATGCTATCCCAAGCAAAACTAAGACTCACTCCTCAAAGAAAAGGAAACCAGTCTGGTGGACCCCTGCCATAAACAAGCTATACAGCAGAAGGAGGAAACTAGTACAGAAAAGAGTAAAATCCCAAGAAGGGAAGACATCCCTGATCAGTATCAGGAAGAAACTATGATCCCTCATAAAATCATCCAAGGCGAGCTTTGAACGAAAAATTGCCAAGGACTCCAAATATAACCACAAGGCTTTTTTTAGTTATGTCAAGAATCCAAGTGGCAATGCTCAGATCTGCTTGGAGTTAGTGCAGAATGGCACAAAATACACTGAACCAACCGATATCACCAACATCATCCTGGCAAACAGGTTCAGTGCAAACGTCACCCCCCCCACCCTCAAAAGGGCCCATAACCATACCAGAAGAATGTAGAGCCCCTGAAATCACAGACACTCAGATTAAAACAGCCCTCTCCAAAACCAAAAACACAGCATCAATGGGACCGGACGGTGTCCCAGGCTGCATCCTACACGAGCTCAAAGACGAACTAACCCCTCACCCAAACACACTTCAACGCAGCCTCTCCACAGGCTATGTACTCATAGAGTTGTGCACAGCAATGGTTATTTCACTCCACAAAGGTGGAGCCACCACAGACCCCAGGAACTATCGCCCTATAAGCCTGACTAGCTTAGTCTGCAAGGCTATGGAGCTCATCATCATGGAACTCATTAACAGAGACATTGGGAACCTCCAAACACTGGACCCTACCCAGTTCAGATTTGTTAAGGGCAGATCATGCCTCCTAAACCTGGTGGACTTCTTTGAGACAGTCACCAAGGCTACAGACAAGGGAAATGTGGCACACACAGCCTACCTAGACCTCGCAAAGGCCTTCTACACCATTCCCCGTTCTGGTATTATAGACAAGCTCACCAGCTTGAACATAAACTCCTACGTCACAAGATGGGTTGCCAACTGGCTCATGGACAGAACCCACATGGTGAGAGTTGCGGGTGCTAGGTCCGACTCTAAACTGGTTACAAGTGGCATTCCCCAGGCTCAGTCCTAGGACTCCTCCTGTTTGGCATATACTTCTCAGAGGTACAGGCAAGCACAGGAGGACTATGGCTGACCAAGTTTGCAGACAACTGCAAACTAGGGGCTATAATTGACTGCCCAGCTGACACAGACATCCTCCAAAAGGGTCACACTGAGACAGATACCTGGTGTCAAAATCATGGCCTCAAGCTAAATGCCAAAAAGTGCATAGTCATCCCCTTTGGAAAAAACAAAGTACCCACAAACTACCACATAGGTTGTAGTCCCATAAATATGTAAAATGTAATAAGGGATCTGTGGACCCAAGTAGATAGTAATTTTGCCTTTGATAATCACATTGCCAAAGTGGTTAGAAAATCCTTCTATGTGGTCCACCTAATCACAAAAGGGTTTGCATCCAGATCAAAAGAGGTCATTGTGCCCCACTACTCATCACTCATCAGACCCATCATAGAGTACAACGCCCCATATGGGATGTACCTTACAAGACACCTGCAACAGCTGGAAAGACCACAGAAGTACCTCACCAAGAGGATCACTGCCTCAAACAGATGCCCTGTGCAGCTCGACTGAAGAACCTTCAGCTGTACTCGGTTCCATACTGCCTACTCAAAGGTGATCTCTGCCTGATATACAAGGTCATGTCCAACCCAGAATTGATGGACATGCTCCACCTAAAGAAAACCTTATCCCCTCAAGCCACATGCTCTAGGGATCTAAACCTCACCACAACAATAAATAGGATGTGCTGGAGGGATAGTTTCCTGTCCCAGAGACTTCCCATGCTTTGGAACAAGATTCCACTCTGCATTAGGCAGAGCTCCTCACTAACACTCTTCAAGAGAAACCTTGATGAGTGGATGTGAAACAGAAAGTTTACCCTGGGGATCACTTTAGTGGCTCTGCTGGACAGAGGCACAGGGAACTAATCTAAGGGGGCAGCGAAAGCCAACACATTCTAGCTAGACTTATAAATGCCTTCGGGCAGATAGCCTAGTACCTACCTATGAACCTATGAACCTATATTTTCAAACAACAACAGCCAACACTTTAACACATGGGCCTGGCAATCTAAAATCTTAAAAGTTAAAGTACTTGAAAAATACAATTTCTTCCCCAACTTATCCAGTGCTTTCCACTCTTTGTCAGGAGGAATGAGATTAAAAGCCACAACTTGTTTGTCAGCAGCAGATTTAGAGAAAGAAATGACTGTTGAGTCTGCCTTGGGATTAGAAAACATGTGCTTGTGTGTCTGGGGTAGCTTAGGTTCATATGGATATAATAGGCTAATGACCATCAAGACCTTCATAAGCTTAGCCATGCAGTCCAACGCAATGTTATCCCTAATCATCATGGGCATTTATTAGGAGGGCTAATTTTAGTTAGGAAGTTTCTAGAGGTTATGTGGGGGGAGGAAATGTTAGTTTGGGCATTACTGTCTGCTTCTGTCTAGGGAAAATAGTGGAACAGGTTAACAACTTCAAGTATATGAGAAAGGTGGTTGAAGAGAAAGGAAGTCTGAATGAGGAGGTCAAAGCTAGAATCAGAGGGACTATAGCCATCTGGCATAGAGAGTCAGGTATAGTATATGACAGAAGAATGTCAAAAAAGCTGAAAAGTAAAGTGTTAAAAACAGTGGTTGTGACCAGTACTACTGTATGGTATGGAAACCTGGGTTGATGAAGCTAGAGGTGATGGAGATGAAGTGCGAGACAGATGTTAGGATGCACACTGTGGGACAGATAAAGAAATGAAGACATAAGATCAGAAACGGAAATAGCTCCAATTGTAGAAAAGGTCAAAGAGAACAGATTACAGTGTTTCAGACACATGTACAGAAAAGCAGAAGACAATCTGCTGAATAAGATTTGGGACAAACAGGAAGAAGGCAAGAGGAACAAGGAAAACCAGCAAAGACAGAAGACCTGCGACAGTCAGGCATGAGTGACATTGAATACAGAGAGATGGTGACAGTTGACACAACACCCTGACCCCATATAGAAAAAAGAGGTTGTTGATGATGATGATGATAGTGATGATTTCTGTTTTAAGATTTGTAAAGTGGGAAATTCATTGCAGGGTATACCAGATTGTGTACACTCCAGGTCTTCCATTTCCTTTCCAGTCAGTATTCTCACATGCTTCAGACCTCGCGTGGGAGTGTAATATCAAAATGATTAAAAGTACAAGCTTTACAGGATCCTGTAGACAGGTGGAAGTACATAAATGTCAGTGAGATGTTCACTGTCATCAGTACATTGAAGTCCTTGAATCATCTCTGATTTGCAGGACCTCTGCTACTGTACACAGATGATGCCACAGTGATGTGGTACATAAACAATGGACAGCAGACCATACCAGCTTTTAGACTGGCTATAATGGCCTAGGAGGTAGTGATCCAGCTCAATTTCACTCTTCAGGTTGTATACATTGCATCAGAGGAAAACCTTATTAGAGACAATCTTAACAGGATCAAGATAACACCTATGCATGGGAACTTCGTCCCCAGGTCTTCAAAGATCTGATCCACCTGTGGGGAACACCTCAATTGATATGTTTGCTTCCCTTCAGAATAGACAACTAGTATCATTTTGCTCCAGGAGTCCTTGCAAATAGGCTTGAAAATAGATGTCTTTTTCATTAACATGGACAAGAATGTTCATGCATGTTTTTCCACCCTTTCCACTGATTACCAGGGTTTTTTTAAAAATGTAGAACTCCTAAATAATTGTGATGGTGACTTCCTTCTAACCAAAGCAACAGTGGTTCTTCTTTTTCATCAGTCTGGTCAAGAGCAATTATCTCATGCGTTCCTACACACCAGATTTAAAGACGGGGAGTTTGATACACCCCAGTCTGGAAACTCTTCAAATAACTACCTGTATAACACAATTTTAATACTTTTTAGGCACCTTTTTTTCTGAGGACATGTAGCAGGTACTGATGGAGGCTGGAAAACATGCTACTAAGAAGTCATATATGGTTGAGTAGAACATATTTTCTAGTTGGTGCCACTTATGGAACCTAGATCCTTGGCATGCCTGAATGCTTCTAGTTATTGATTATCGGAGTGAGTTACTATCCTGTGGTTTGTTATGCTCTTCTTTTCAATGTATATCAGCCATTTCAGCTTGTCTGCTCTTATGTTCCCCTTTCTGACAATGCCCAAATAAAACAGTTTTTGAAAGGGGGCTTACATACCTACCCTACTAGGAAACAGGTGGCTCCTCCTTGAGCACATTTTTGTACTTGAAATGCTTATGCATTCTCCATTTGAACCAGCTTATGAGGCTGAATTGAGGGTTCTTAATATGAAACATGGAGTTACATAGTGCTTTGACATCTGCAAGGCAAGCATCTACCCAGTTTTTCACAAAGACAAGGTTTGTTTGAGAAAAAATCCTACCTTTATACCTAAAGTTATCTCAGAGATTACTTTACGCCAAACAATTTATCACCTATCCTTCTTCCTGAACCAAAGAGGGGGAGAAAATATTCTTCACTCTCTGGATGTACCAAGGCAGCTCAGATACTTAGATAAAACTCACCCTTTTGGGAAAGCTGAGAAGCTGTTTATCTCCTATGAAATTAAGAAAATGACAATTGTCAAAATTAGCTTATTTCTAGTTAGTTGTCTTCTCATGCTATTACTTTCTGTTGTGCTAATCTCAGAAAGCCATTTCCAGGCAAGATTATAGCTCATTCAACAAAAGCAGTAGTTTCTTCTGTGGCTTTCAGGAAAGGGGTAGACTCTAGAAATATTCCAGAGGCAGCAATTTGTTCTCTGTACATACAGTTACAAAGCATTACAAGCTGGATTCCTTTTCTAGATCCAGAATTCACTATGTTAGGACAATTCTCAAAGAGTTCCTGGATTCTTATGTATTGGTTTTCTCTTTTTTTCATACTCCTGTTTACATTATGGGTAAATATCCATATAGCTTAGGCTACTGAAATGGTGACATATTCATGACCATAGTATAGTTGTATAAGTAAGCCTACCTGAAACGTAAAATAACAGTCTATGTTCTGATGGATGACAGTTGCAATAGCCATACCTCTCTCTCTCTCTCCCTCCATCCCCCTTGTCCTGATGTTTTATACTGTGCTGCCAGAGTGCAGTTATTTTTAACTTTCAGTGTATAGTTTTTGTTATTATTCTCTTTGTTTCCTAGCATATATACTCAGGGCTCCTGCTTCCTTCTAGCCAAAAAAAAAAAAAAATGCTCCGAAGATTTTAGCACCCCATCTTCCTTTTATAAGGAGTGCTCCACATACTCCTGGCATGTGGAATGTATGAAAGGTGACCAGGCTTTGAGAAGCTCCTCATTGCATAGGAAGGGGGTGTAAAACGATATAGCTTAGGATACTGTAATGGTGATCCATTACTGGATCATACAAAACCTCTACTGTTATGGTAAGTTTACATACACAAATGTATGATATATTATATATACATACATACACACACACACACACACTCACACACACACACACACACACACACATATATATATATATATATATATATATATATATATATATATATATATATATATACATATACATATACATATATGGGCCACTGTCGTATTATCAAAAACAAAATTCATCGAATTGTGTTTCCGATAAAACACTTTAGCGAAAGTGCATATTGTCGAAAGTGCATATTGTCGAATATGCACTTTCGCTAAGGAAAATAATATAAAAAAACCCATAACATAAAAAAAAATAAATAAATCACATCAAACGGTGTTATGCAGGGGGATAAGCCCCCCTGCACCCCTCATGAGGGGGGCTGCACCCCCACTTTATTATTCTCACTCCAAGATTGCACTACAGTAGGGAAAAGGGAATATTCCCTTATCCCCACTGTACCACAATGTCAGCGATAGTTTTGTTAGTTGTAAATCAACACTATACGTTGATTTACAACTAATGGTGCATGCATATATATATATAAGCTGTCACCTTCTCCCCACCCTAGGTGTGGTTTTGTCCAGCCATTTCTACATTCTCCTTACCCTTTTCTATCTCCTCTTGAATGCTTCTATAGGTACTTTCTGTACTACATATTTCTGTATGCTATCCCATGCTTTCTTTAATTTACCACTCTCTCTTTAGCGAAAGTGCATTTTCGCTAAAATGCACTTTTGCTAAATTGTGTCCACCGAAACACGGCTTCGTTGAACCATTTTTCGACAATCTGACTAGGACCTATATATATATAAAAACACACACGTGCACACACGCATACGTATATATATACACACTCACACACACACACACACACACACACACACACACACACACACACACACACACACACACACACACACACACACACACACCCTCACACACCCACACACTCACACACCCACACACACACCCACACACACAAACACACACATACACACACACACACTCAAACATATATATTTGTATATAGAGACCAAGAGATAGAGAAGGCCATATTCTGATGCAAAAAAATTCCACTTCATTAATTAACAATCCTGTTGAACCCATTTCCAGTATACTTATCCAACTTAAATAAAAAGGTAAGTAGACATTCTTAAACATTAACCTTTTTACAACTAAATCTCTAGTGTCAATTTGTCGCATAGACCAGTTCATCTTAAGTACTGCTTTATTATATCTTCTGTGGTTAATCAGAAATAATATTTTACTGTATCATGTGACAATGGGTTCAAGCAGTAGAGATGTGATGAAGGTTAAGATTGCACATAGCATAATTGTATATATATATATATATATATATATATATATATATATATATATATATATATATATATATATATATCTATATATAAGCTGTCACCTTCTCCCCACTCTAGGTGTGGTTTTGTCCAGCCATTTCTACATTTTCCTTACCCTTTTCTATCTCCTCTTGAATGCTTCTATAGGTACTTTCTGTACTACATATTTCTGTATGCTATCCCATATGTCCACAACCCTCTCTGTGAAAAAGTGCTTTCAGAGAACTGGGGAGTAGTTACTAGCTACGGTCTGCTACCTATGCCCTTTCCATCCCCCTCTGCCCTTCCTGTTCAGAATAACCTCTTCATATCTCTCTATGACATTCTGCATTAATATCTTGCCTCCCAGTATTCTTTGGTCTCAAGTTAGAGGAGCTGTGGTCATAGTCCTGCTTCGGAATACCATTAGTATTTCTGGTATTTTTCTGGTATTTGGATTCCTTCCAGCAGCCTGACATCCTTTTGCTTATATGGCATTCAAACCTCCATACAGTTTTCAAGGTATAGTCCAGCCAAGGTCTTGCCCAGTAAAAGCATTACTGCTTTGATTCTAGAATCTATCCCCCAGAAAATGCACCCCAAGAATTCCGTTTGCTGCTGTTGATGCTATCTCACTCTGCTCCTAACCGGATAATCCAGGTCTGAACAGCAGCGCAAATACTTTTCCTGTACTTTTGCATTAATTTATACTGACTCAGCTGATACTTTATACCAGGATTGTTGTGGTTGAAGTTTACTATTTTGCATTTATTTTCAATGAACCTCAATTGACACCTTTCTGCCCACTTGTTCAGCCTTTCCAAGTATTTGTCTAGATCAATTTTTCCTGCCTGACATTGTCCCACCTATATTTGTGTTGTCATCAAAGAGGCAATCCTGTTATGTGTTTCTCTTTTCTTTGATATGTCTATGAGAAACACACTGATGTACTGGATACAGGACAGACCTCAGCTATACTTCATTTATCCCAGTCATATTACAACACTCTGTGTACTGTCATTCAGTTATGCACCTGTCTAGTTCCTCAATTTTGTTCCTACCTCCAAACATCCAGTTTTTCCATTACCTTTTTTTAAGGGACTGATTCAAAAGTCTTACAGCAATGCTTGGAGACTCCCTTTAATATTTACTTGCAAATGAGTTTTAAAACTGGATCAGGTCCTTAGAACCATGATTAATGTGCAAGTTTCTGAACCAGACATTCTATTCCTCTATAAAGAGAAGAATGGCAGGACACTGCTGGATTAACTCCTTCTTTTATTAAAACAATCAAAACAGCCAAGGATAAGTGCTTTCGGGTGTGATACCCTTCATCAGATAGAGGAGACAAACATTGCCATTAATTTAAACTAAAAGCCAACCAATCAGCAATCAATATACTACCTGCCTTTTCTGTAGGGCGGGTTTCAAAGGAACCATGTCATTTAATCCTGGGCTCCTATGAGCCCTCAGCTCCAAAATCCATTTGGATTCAAGGGATTCTGTCACTAACCTTATGTCCCCTCCCCTGTTATTTAACCTTACGTTAACCACAGCCCTGAAACTGAAAGTATGTGTAGAGTGCTGTTCAATGTGCCTATAGAGAGCATTGTGCACATTTTTATTTCTAATATTAGAAAGATGCTGTAAAATTCTGATCTTAAACATATTGTTGGTCTTCCCAACATAATAAGCTGTACACTGTTCACATGTAGCCAAATAAACTATATGACTAGTCCTACAAGTAGCCCTTGCCTTAAGGTGGTAAATCTTGCCAATGTTTGTCTCCTCTATCTGATGAAGGGTATCACACCCGAAAGCGATTATCCTTGGCTGTTTTGATTGTTTTAATAAAAGAAGGAGTTAATCCAGCAGTGTCCTGCCATTCTTCTCTTTTTTGGATTTTGCTGTTTGCTGTTTGGTGGGACTTTAGACATAGCACAGAACTTCTTTGGACTTTGGATTCTATTCCTCTATAAATGCCCCCCCACCCCAAGACTCTCTTTATGATTTTCATTTTTACTTTTATTAAGCTGACAGGTCTTCGGTTTTCTTTTTTTCACCTTGTACTATGGAATCACAATTGTTATTTTCCTGGTCTTTGGCAGTTCTATACTAGCCAGTGAACTGTTGCACATCTACATCATGATGTCTGCCAGTACACTGTTCATATCTGAGGGCTGTATGAGATAGCCTGTTTGGCCTTGTGTTTTATCCTCCCTAAGAACAACCAGTTCACTCTGAATTGTCTGTTCCCAGCTCTTTTCATTCCATCCTGCCTCGCTTTGCTTTCCTTTGTGAAGATGTAAGCTAACTACTCATTTAGTACCTTTGCTTTTTCCCTGTCTTCTGTGATTGTTCCCTCTCTTTTGCTTTCAAATCTTTGCTCACCCTAGCCAATTCTGTTCCTTTGTTTTTGCCATCATTTTCCTTCTTGAGACTTTCTACTAACTCAATTTTTACTTTAGATTTTGCTGTCCTTGCCATCTTAGTTGACATTTTGCTCACCTTCGTGTACTAATCTCTGTACTGTGCCTCTTCCACCTCCCCACGCTCCTCTTTTTCACCTCTTGTAGGTAGTATCTTCTGCACTAATTGCTATTAGCCACATTGGCCTTCTTCACTTTTTGGCTTTTTCTTCACCCCTCAGCTGCTACCTCATGGACATGTTAGGTGTGTGTGGGGGGGAGGGGGGCAGTGCTGTTCCACAGCCAGGAAGTATGTCTTACTCTCCACAATGGACCAAAATCATAAGTCTTTCTTTCTCTCCTGTAGCCACTTGCATGATGTAGTGTAGTGCAGGGATTTTCTCTAAGCCTAGCTTCCCCCAGCAAGATGATATAGATACATCTGGATGGGGAGGGCTATAAGGAGTTGCTTGGGACCATAGGACAGGTGGAGCTCTATAGGGTGCAACTTAGGACCATAGAACGGGGGCGGGCTATAGGGAGCAGCTTGAAACCATAAGACTGGAGGAGGGTTATAAGTAGCAGCTTGGGACCATAGGACAGAGAGAGGGCTATAAGGAGCAGCTTGGGACCATAAGGCAGCCACACATTCTCTGCTTCTTCCATCCTTCCCAAGTCAGATGTTGACCTTTTCAATACTGGCTTTTGCTAGAGCTCAGAAGAACCATTCATCATAGTCCCTCCCCACGAAGATAGGTACACCCATCTTCCATACCTTTCTGTCAAGCACCTGGCCACTAATCAAACTCAGGCCACCTTGGTCATAGTCAGGACTTTATTCATCTGTGCCAGTGGTGAGGTATCTTTTTTTTATATATTATTTATGTTAAAATTGCCTTGTAATTAAGCATTGACCATACTTTTGCAGTCATACTTAACAGTTTTACATTTACAGACTCATTCAATTTGTTGACTTGAACTTGCATCATAACAGGAATTAAATGGCATATTCCACTGACTCATTATTTCTTCAAAAGCTGTGTTCATGTGTTGAAGAGTGAGATCATAGAAGAGTTGAAGTAAGGAAGTTTCTCCTTGCGCTCACTGTTACGTGATCTCAGAGAGTAAGTATATTTAGACATGTCGGGGCATTAAAGGAACATGGGTAAGGCCCCCTGTCAAAAAAAATCCTATTTTTGTATTTTTTTTGTTTAAATCTTGGCAGTTTTCTTTGGAATATGGACAGACATACTTTAGTTTTGGGTATTATTTATAAATTCTTGAATCAATGAAAATCCAGTTAGTAATGCATTTCATATACAGTCTATAAAAGGTTTCAGGTGAAAACTTTAAAGACTTAACCGGGTTATATATTTTGAAGAGAAGGCATTAGACATAAATTACACTTGTTACATTGAAAAGCTAGCCACTGTATGGGCATGTGACGTAAAACAGGACGCCTGGTCAGAAAATGAAGGTTGGTTCAAAATTTCATCTGCAGTCAGGAGGGAGGTCAAATGTTTTACAGAAAGAAGTGCAGCTTACATCTGTGGTGCATAGTCTTTGGAATCAGCTGGATGTAGCAGTAAGGTGAAACCCTCATGAAAGCATACTATAGGTGGATATTTCCTTTAGCAGTGTGTCCTTCTGGCTTAAGTTGTGTTAGACAATTTCAGTAGTTAACTGTTCCTTGGGCATTTAATGTGTTCCGTATACATGGTTTGAATCATTTTCTTTGGCCTTTGTACAAAAGGCTTTTACCTCAGCATGGATTTTACATAGCATGCTTTCAAACACCATCCTGTAACGTGCAACATTTCAAAACAAAAACTTCATCTCGAAAACTAATCATTCTTGAAACAATCCATTAAAGAAATTCTTAGTCACATTCTTCCACCATCTGTGCCAGCCAAGGAAAGAGCATTTGACATTAGCAACTGTTTATTTTCCAATTATACCTGTAACTTGGCTTTTTGCACTAGTTCTCAGCTCTAACATCTTTTTATGGTGTCAAACCGAGTAAAGCACATTTTCTTGAAGAGGTAAAATAATGTTATTAAATCATCTGGTAGAATTTACTCATAAATACTAATGTATAGAAAAAGTATATTTCAGCTATGAGTTTTGGAGTCCTTCACAGGAGATAAGAATGTACGTGATATGAGCTCATCTATTTTTGAATCCCTGAGATTCAGCAGAGACCTCTGGCAAAGAAATACTCTGAATGGAATGAGAGATAGGGACTACAGGCTATGTTTATCTAACTGCACATCAGTTGCATCATACTGGGAAATAAAAAGATGAACAGCCACACAGAATGGGGTGAGGGATAGTGTTTAGCACTTGCTTTACGTCAGTGTGCTTTCAGGCCTTCAAGATAAAGTGCTTGTAAAGAAAAGCATAAAGAAAATTATCAATGACATTTTACTTTACAGAATTGTTAGAAAATAACTTCCTGCACTTTAGACATTATTAGGAGAGAAATTCAGAGTATTACAATAGGATATTACTAAAAGTACAAGATAAGTATTCAGCTTGGGTCTCAGACATGACTTGTTCTCTCGGGCATTATCTATTTCATCTATTTTTTTGATATTAATGATTCCTTGCAGAGTTGAAATATATGGTTAGACAAATATATATACATATATATATATATATATATATATATATATATATATATATATATATATATGTATATATATGGGTCCCCTTCACATGGTCGACATTTCAGAATGTCGAAGACCATATGGCCGAGACCATATGATCAATATTTGAAATGTTGACCATGCGGAACCAGTATCTACAAACAGTGCGGAATGGAAAGATTTCCATCTTCCGCACTGTAGCGATCTCGGAGTTGGTATATTTAAGTTCCAGGGGTGTGTGGAGGGTGGAGCCCCTCCCTGCCTGCAGCTTGAAGGTAAGATTTTCTTGTGTTTTCTTTTTTTTTAATTTTCATATGGTCGACATTTTGAATGTCGATCATATGGTCTTGGCCATATAGTTTTTGACATTCTGAAATGTCGGCCATATCAAGTAGACCCATATATGCACACATATATATATATATATATATATATATATATATATATATAGACAGAGAGAGAGAGATGAAACACTATGCATGAAGGCCTCTGTGGATGTTAACTGCAGCAAAATGATTACCAAATAATATGTTTCTAAATCTGGAACATCATGTGAGTTAAAATCACCTGTTTAAAACTGCAAACATGCATTTCAAACAGCTCAGCAGCCTTTTTTTCAGAAAACACATTACAATGCAAGGGATGTTGCTCTATTAAGTCCTCTATTAGCTCAGAGAAGTAGGGATTCTGACTTGTTAATGAGCTGTGTCAATGATACAGAGTTCCAATATTGTTCTACCTTGAAAAAACGATACTTTTTTAACGTTGTAAAGTGACTGAAAGTGTCCCCAGTGTCTAGCATTCCTCCCATAAGTCTTACTTCCTTTGTGCTGCAAAACTTGCTGCTCTATTAAGTTTTTAATTTATAAGAGTAGCATTAATGACTTGACTGGTGTCTAGCACCCTCACACATGTATGTTATGCTGCCGAACTTTGTTCTAGTAACTTTTAATGTGACTATTATAAAAATTCCCTAGCATCTAGTTCTCCTCCTATCCATATGTCTTTTGTGCTAGAAAACCTGTTGTTTGATTAACCTTTTAAGTGACTTTAGGGTCCCTTAATCTTGCAGGATTTGGTTGTTGGTCTTGATGAACTTAGAAGTATAGCAGATCCCCTCATGCACACAAACATGCACGGACACCCACACCCACACTTATACACTCATACACATGTGAGTACATTCACATATTCATGATACACACAGACACAGAGACACACACACACACACACACACACACACACACACACACACACACACACACACACACACACACACACACACACACACACACACACACACACACACACACACATACACATGCAGACACAAAACATCCCCCATAGGTTCATAGGTTCAAAGGTAGGTACTAGGCTATCAGCCCAAGGGCCTACGTAAGCCTAGTCAACAAGGTTCCCTGGCTTACGCCACCCAAGAAAGTTGTTTTCTTGTGCAACTGTCAAGCAGAGACACAGAAGTGATCACCAGGGTGTATTTCCTATTTCCCATCCACCCATCAAGATTTTTCTTGAAGAGTGCTAATGAAGAACTTTGCTTGACATAGATGGGTAGCCTGTTCCAGAGTATGGGAAATCGCTGGGACAGGAATATATCCCTCCAGCATGTCCTGTTTATTGTGGTGACAATGTTTAGATCCCTAGAGCATGTAGTTCGGAGGGATTGGGATTTCTTTAGGTGTAGCATGTCCAACAGATCTGGGTTTGACATAGCTTTATATGTTAGGCAGAGATCACCTTGGAGTAGGCGATATGCTATGGAGTAAAGCTGGAGGTTTTTTGAGATGGTCAGTGTAGGGTATTTGTTTGAGGCCAGTAATCCTCTTTGTGAGGTACTTCTATGGCCTTTCCAGCTCCAGCAGATGTCTTGTGAGGTACATTCCAAAAGGAGCATTGTGCTCTATAATGGGTCTAATGAGTGTCGAGTAGAAGGGAACAATGACCTCTTGTTTCCTGGATGAGAACCCTTTTATGATGAGGTGTGCCATGTAGAAGGACTTCCTGACTACTGTGGCGATGTGACTATCAAAGGAGAGACTACTGTCCACATGGGTCCCAAGATCTCTTATCACACATTCGGTGTTAAGTAGATTGCTGCCTATGTGGTAATTCATGGGTAGATAGTTTTTACCAAAGCGGATGACACTGCACTTTTTGGCATTGAGCGTGAAGCCATGGCTCTGACACCAGGCATCTGTCTCAGGGAGGCCCTTCTGTAGGATGTCCACATCATTTGGGGAATTGACTATGGCTCCTAGTTTGCAGACATCTGCGAATGTCATTAGCCAGAGGCCTTCTGTCTTAGCCTGTACTTCAGAGAAGTAGATACCAAACAGGAGAGGTCCCAGGATGGAACCCTGTGGTACTCCACTTGTCACTGCTTTGAGGTCAGATTTGGAGTCTGCAACTTTTACAGTGTGGGTTCTGTCAGTGAGCCAGTTGGTAACCCATCTTGTGATGTAGGGATTTATACCTAATTTTGTGAGTTTAGCTATAATTCCTGAATGGGGGATGGTGTCGAAAGTCTTGACAAGGTCAAGATAGGTTATGTGAACCACCTTACCCTCATCTACGGCTTTGGTGACTGCCTCAAAGAAGTCAAGTCAGGTTCAGGAGGCATGATCTACCCTTCACAAATCTGAACTGGGTGGGATCCAGAGTTTGGAGGTTACAAATGTCTTTGTTTATGAGTTCCATGATGATACGTTCCATGGCCTTGCAGACCAGGCTCGTCAGGCTAATAGTTGGATAGTTCACAGGATCAGTGGTGGCTCCCCCTTTGTGGAGTGGGATTACTGTTGCTGTGTGCCATTCAGTGGGCAAAAAGCCTGATGCATGGCTATTATTGAACATGGTGCTTAAGTGGGGAGCCAGTTCGTTCTGAAGTTTGTGTAAAACGCAGCCTGGGATGTTGTCTGGTCCCAAGGATGCTGTGTTTTTGGCTTTAGAGAGTGCAGCTTTTACCTGCGTAGTTATGATTACAGGAACTCTGCATTCTTCCTGTATAGATACGGGCCCTTTAGGGGGTGAAGGGAGGTAAAGTTAGCACTGAACCTATCTGCCAGGATGTTGGCAATATCAGTTGGTTCTGTAATTTTCATGCCTTTGTGCTGTAACTCAGAGGTGATCTGGGTGTTGCCATCAAGATTCTTGACATAGCTACAGAATGCTTTGTGGTTGTCCTTAGAATTAGTGGCAATTTTGTTTTCATAGCTAGTTTTGGAGGATCTTATAAGGGATCTCAGCTTCTTACTGAGGCTGACCAGGGAGCTCCTCCACTCATGGGATTTTACTCTCTTTTGCAACAGTTTCTTCCTTCTGTTGTACAGTTTGTTTATGGCAGGAGACAACCAGATTTACTTCTTTTTTTGGAGGATAGCATCTTAGTTCTGTTTGGGATAGCACAATCCATGCACTCGTGTAAGTGCTTATGGAGTGCAATTTGTGATTCAGCAGTTGTAACTGTATTGTCCATCTGCATGGGGGTCATGAAGTTCACCACTTCTGTCTTAAGAAGCATAAAGTTGGCTTTGGAGAAATTTTTTACCATGGTTTCCTTAATGGGGGGTGGGGGAAGGATGTGGATATCAAGGGTGAATAGCTTATAGTCGGATCGGACCAACGAGGAGTTAACTTCAGGGGTGAAACACAAGTCACTCATGTTGGTAATGACTAGGTCTAGGATATTGTTGCCCCTGGTGGGGGGTGTGGATAAGTTGATCCAGGGCATTGGAGTTTATGAATTCCAGAAAGTGTTGAGCTAAGATGTTGGTACATGAGTAGTTTTCCAAGTTAATGGTGGGGTAGTTGAAGTTGCCCATTATTAGGGTGTTTGGTTGAACCCTAATTTCCAGCACATCAAGAAAAGAGGAGTGGGAATCCTGGGGCATGGTGAGGGATCTGTAGTAAGCTACAATTTGGATTGCAGTTTTGCCCAGAGTTAGTTGCACTTGGATAATCTTGGATGCATTATGCTGAGCAACTAGCCTGGAGGTGTGGATATCCTTAATGAATATGGACACAGCTCTGATTTGGTGTTTCGGTCAAGGTTACATGGCCGAAAAGTGTGGTATGAGTAATAGCCTGGTAGTGCAGGGGTGCTCTTTGGAGCCTTGAACCAGGTCTCAGTCACTGCACAGATATCGATGTTCTCCATTTTAAGGAGTGCCTCAAATAAGTGCATTTTGAGATTTAGACTTCCAGCATTGAGTAGCATTACCTTCAGTTTTTGCTTACCTGTTTCTGTTATGGTGGTGAATTTGTCATTTGAACCTTGCCTAAAAAAGGCACTATAGGGGCAGCAAGAGCCTTAGCCAGTATCTGGAATCCCAGGGACGACAGGTGCAGGCCATCTGTGGCAAAGCATCGTGGTCTGTCGACCTTGTCATCCCAACTGTCTGGTATCATCCAATTGCACTCATGGATACATTTAGCTATACAAGCGCACACTCATGTGCACGTGCACACACACACACACACACACAGACAGACACACACAGACACACACACACAGACACATACACACACACACACACACACACACACACACACATATTCTTACCTTACCTATTCCCTAACTAACCCCCCTATTTTGACCCCCTCAGGCAGACACACACGCACACACACACACACACACACACACACACACACACACACACACACACACACACACACATATACACGCTCAACTAAGACCATTCATCCCTCTGCATATACTCTCACATTCAGCCATGCACATTTACACATGCACACATCCTCACAACTAAATTTGCTAAACTCCCTTGTACTTACCTCTAACACACTCTTGCCCATTGAAAGTAATAGGTAAATCTGAAGTTTTGCCAAGTTAATTAACTACATTAGCCCACTGACTTATGCAGCCACGCAACTGCAGTCCTATGAATTTTCTGAATTCCTTGGCTGCATGAATACCTTACTGCAGGCATTTCTAGTAGACAGCATATAGCTATTTAGCATAGGCTTCTCCCTTGGAATGCCTCATTAGCATGTTTCACAGCCGAGGAGAATGTTCATTGTGATGATCCTACAAGCTGCATAAGACCACTGTTGTGGACCTGTTTCTGAAGCAGAAAAGGCTGCTTGGAGCAATGACAATACATATTAGGGTTACCGGTGGTTGCAGTCCTTTCTGCATCCCATCAGTACATCAGTATCTATCCTCATCCCCCAAATCATATAATTAATGTTTTAAGTATGATACATAAATAAACTTGTTTGGACATCTCCCATATAAAGCATAGAAAGCAGAAAAACTGTAATCTGTGGAATCCACTGTGTGGTCTTGCAAAGGAGTATTTGTCATGGCAGATCTATTCTGAAAGTTGTGTTGGTTGGTTTATATAGATCATTCCTGTTTCTTTTCAGGACTTGACCCCTATTTGCTTGAATAATTAAGGACCTAGAAGTCTCAGGCTCACTAAGCACCATTATCTTGGACCATCTATCATTCCTGACATGTGGATCTTGTAGTTCTAAAACATCACCCAGGTACAACCTCATTGGTCTTCTGAACTGTCCGTCATAGTACTTCTACTATTTGTATGCCCATTCCAGTTTCCCTTTCAAATTGATATTTTTTCTAGCTACAACACACAACCAAAGTTGGGAGGCAATTCAATAGTGCCAATCAGCTAGGGCCAAGGTTAACACTGGAAATTATCTTTTTACTTCATTTCAAGTCTAAAATGTTCTGCAGTTTAGCTGTATATGCATCAGTCTCATCTGCTAGCTCATTCATTTGTATATTCATTATTTCAGTTGTTATACACACTTCCATTGCTTTAACCAAAATTAATTATTTTTCATTCAGTAGTTTTCATTTACTTGAACTATTCGTGTAAGTCTTCATACTCACAGTATTTAACTCTGTGTCTTAGTAAATAAAATAAGTGGTGATGATTCACATATTCCATGGTATCACAGAAATATTTATCTGATAATGGAGAAATCATAAACAGTGTAATACTAGCAATAAAATGAAGAATAATCATCTTAGAAAATAATAGAACTATGTACAGTATTTATAGACATAATGCAAATGGTTGTGTGCTGAGTTTAGGAAAGAAGGTGCAACAAATGAAAATATTTGCTGTAAAATGGTGTTACATTGTCATTTAATCTGTGAAATAATACTTATGTTTGCTGACTTTCCTGATAAAATGAATAAAGCAGGTAAAACTGGATTTGAATTGGAAATAACAGACAAATTAAAATGACCTTTTAAGAAAAAAGTTTGGCTCTAAACACTTGATAAATACTGTTGGAAAGAATGAACTGAGTAAAAAGAGAATAAATCAGAACCTATTGAGTAACATTATATGCATCGTACATGTGCATGTATGTATACATCTTGCAATATTACAAACCTTTAACAGCTAATATGATCAACTACTGACCGTTTGATACCAATGGACTCTGTCAGTCCATTCTGATATTCTTTGAGTCAGGAAGCACTAATGCCAACTTTATGTTCATCATACTGATCACTGCTGCAGTAGCCTTAGCTATATGGATTACATCCTGCCAAAGATGCACTCACCCAGACTGTCAAGCAGCTCAACCTGAGCAGACTAACGGGCAAGTCTGAGTGTGAAGCCCTCCACAGCTTTACTGCCACTGACGAGTACACTCACCTGAGGCGTTCGAAGATTGACTGTTGGTTTGTGCTTTCCTACGCTGGGCAGACAAGTTCCCTTTGGGAAAAACCCTCCAGTTTCTTAATGTTGATGTTTTACTACCTTTCTCTTTAGGAAGGTTATTTTACCTCTAAAATTGTTGTGTTTTAATGGACTGTCTCAAGACTGTATAATACTAAGCACTTGTTTTATCTGTCAGTTTCAAAGTACTGTAAAGTAACTGAAAAACTTTTTACTGTGGAAAATTGTATTTATTTATTGTAGGGCGTGCATAGTGCTTTTACTGTACTTTTCCTGTCAATAAAGTACATTTTGTAGCTTGGTAGTATTTACCAGCAATTGCTGCTTATATTCTCTGGGAAAGAGGTGCCATTTTTCAGCTTGACCATGGAACAGGCTACTGGCCCCACAATCAATCTTTCTTCCAGCTACAAAAAGAAAAAGTTAAACAAGCAGCCTTTGCCACCACAGCAGACTAGCAATTTGCTGCAAGTTGGTGACTCTGCTGTTGAAAATTGTTGTACCTCACACCACTCATCCTTTACCCAGAATCCATCTGGTGTATCACCTACAACCACTATGGGCAGGGGTTTAGCTGTGTCCACCGTGGCTGATGGGGTTCCCCAAACAGGCAAGGAAGAACCGCTTTTGTCAATCCAAGGAGTGGGAATGGGGAAGGTTTCCTAGTTGTGTCATAACTGTTCCTGAAAGTTCAAATCTCCCTTTTTCTCTTTTGCAATGGATTGTTTCAGACAAATGGATTCTGAAAATCATTCATTAAAGTTACAGATGGCAGTGGGAGTAAATTCCTCCTTTCCAGGGGATCATGTCTCATCCTCCAGATCAGACTCTTTTTGTTTACACTTGTTCTTCATCATATGCTGTCCCAAGGAGTGACAGAACCAGCTCCTCCTTCCCAGGAGGGGAAGAGTTTTTATTCAAGTATGTCCCTAGTGCCAAAGAAAGACAAAGCTTGAAGACCAGTTCTGGATCTTTTTTTTTCTAAACCTGTTTGTAATAGTACCCAAATTCAGAATAATGTCACTTCTCAACCTGCTACATCTTCTTCCTCTTTCAAGCTTCCTGGTAACACTAGACTTAAAATCACATCCATACTCATCCAGACTTTAGATGTTTCTTAAGGTTTTGGGTATCTGGATCACATTATGGGTTTCCTGCCTTACAATTTGGGCTATCTACTGCACCAAGACTGTTCACAAAGTGTCTAGCTCCAGTTATAGCTCATCGCAGGCTACAGGGTATCCACATGTTTCCTATTTAGATGACTTGCTCATCTTTGCAGAGTTTTTTCTTTCAAAGTCTCAGGAGTCTCCCTGTCTTGGGTGCGAAATCTCTTACACAAGCTGGGATTCCAAAAGAACATTCAAAAGTCTTTCATGACTGCCTCTCACAAGATTGTTTTCATGGGATGTCAACTAGACACCTCAGTTCAAAGAGCCTTTCTTCCACAGGAAAAAAATAAGATCTTTATTTAGATCTATTTCTATGTTTTTTCACTCAGACTTTGGTCACTGCAAGGTAATACCTCAGGGTTTTGCTTCTCATGGCATCTATGAGTCTCATGATACCCCTGGCAAGACTCCACATGAGAAGGATACAATGGTATCTGAAATCTCTTTGGCCCCAGCATCAACAACCTTTGCTGGGGTTTGTCAGAAGAGAACTCTTTTCCTGGAGACAACATATATCCTTAAATCCAGGTCTCTCCTTCTCTCTCCCTTCTCTAAAGCAGTCAGTCACCACAGACACTTCCAACTTTGCTTGGCGAGCAGTTTCAGGAGTGATGAAAGTATAGGGGGTGGGAGACATCAAGGACAAATGCAAGGACAAAAATAGCAAGTAGATGCTTGCCCTTATCAAGCCACTAAATTCTCTGAACCATCTTTGGTCCCCAGGACCTCTTCAAGTGGTTACTGACAATACCACAATCATGTTGTACAGCAACAAAAAGCAGGAATCAGGTTGTACCCCTTTGCAGACTAACTATGTTACCCTGGGATATCACAGCATAGTCTCACCATATAAGCATCCTACATTTTGTCAGAGAAAAACAATGTAACAGACAAGCTGAACAGAGCCAGGGCAGACTCTCATGAATGGAAACTAAATCAGGAGATCTTTCAGAATTTCTTACATTTGTGAGGAGTTCCTCTAGCAGACATATGTGCCTCCTCTCTGAAAAGTCAACTAGCAAGATTCTGTTCCAGGATTCTATGCATGAAGGCCTAGAAGACAGATGCCATTTCTTTTCTTTGGACAGGAATGTTCTTGTATGCTTTTCTACCTTTCCACTAATATCAGGATCATTGTAGTGACTCCCTAATCCCCAGTGTAGTGCGCTTTGGTACTGCAGTGATTTTTTTTTTTTTTTTGTAATATTACCGGTTTGGTGAACCAGTTGTCGCAAAAGTGCACTTTAATTTAAGTGCACTTTCTCATGAATTGAGTCATACTTTTTCTTTTCAAAAGCATGAGCTTTCAATAAGAAAAAGTAGACCCCTACTCACATATGAACAGGGGTGTTTGATACATTCCAGGATCAAACATCTTCAGTTGACTGCCTGGATGTTAAGGTCTTAATTCCTGTTAGACACCTGTTTACTAGTGATGTTAGCAGGTACTAATGGACGCAAGAAAGTCTGCTACTATAAATCATATATTAGCAAATGGAAAAGAATTTCTAGCTGGTGCCAGCAACATAACCAGCAGCCATTCTGGACTAGCTGTTCTCAGTTTTTGCAGTATTTGTGTGAGTTACTATCCTATGGCCTTTCTTATTCCTCTATCATAGGATCATAGCAGGTTACTAGGCTAATGGTCCTGGGGCCCTTACAAGCCTAACCAAGAGTTTATCCCCAAAAATAGAAATCTCAGTCAGCACCTGCTGCCCCTGTTAAGGAGGGACAAAGGTGGAACCCCTGGGAAAATGTGTGGTCTCCCATGCACTCATCAAGGTTGCGCTTAAAGAGGTCAGTGAGGTACTAAGGTTGATTTATCAGTCATTTTTGCATGCCTGCCTATGGATCCTCCTCTTTCAATACAGTCTCATGACAAAATGTTTCTGAAAGTGATTTTATATAAGAGGCTTCCAAGAAAACTGGTGACCCCTGCTTTGGCTCTTAATTTTGCATTAGAGAAGCTATGGATAGCTCTGACCTCTGTAAGAAGGGTATCTGAGTTGCAAACTCTTACATTGAGTCAACCCTATCTTATTTTCCATAGGGACAGGGTTTCCTTGAGAATTAATCCTTCTTTTATGCTTAACGAGGTATCCAGGTTTACTTTAAGTCAAACTATCCATCTCCCATTTTCTTTGTTGAACCTAAAAATGAGAGAGAAGGATACTCCATACCTTGGCTGTTCACAGACAACTCAGGTCAGAACTAGATCCAGCACTAGGTAACTCATATGCAGACACCTAGGGACTCATGGCTAGGGGGCCCCACTCTAGCTAGGAGGCTTCAACACACACAAAAAAAACCTTCTTAACATCACGATGGCAGTGTCTTCTTCTTTAAGGAGGACTATGCATGCGTCACATGATGCACGCCAATGCAGATGTAAATCCATTCCACACTCGCATGAGGAATTTAAAGTAGCTGTTCCATTTATTGAGAAGGTAAGTGTGTGTGTGTGTGTGTGTGTGTGTGTGTGTGTGTGTGTGTGTGTGTGTGTGTGTGTGTGTGTGTGTGTGTTTGCATGTGTGTGTGTGTGTGTGTGTGTGTGTGTGTGTGTGTGTGTGTGTGTGCGTGTGTGTGTGTGAGTGCGAGTGTGCATGTGTGTGAGAGCAGAGAGAAGGTAGGTGTGTGTGTGTGTGTGTGTGTGTGTGTGTGTGTGTGTGTGTGTGTGTGTGTGTGTGTGTGTGTATGAATGAGTGCAAGTGTGCATGTGTGTGAGAGCAGAGAGAAGGTAGGTGCGTGTGTGTGTGTGTGTGTGTGTGTGTGTGTGTGTGTGTGTGTGTGTGTGTGTGTGTGTGTGTGTGTGTGTGTGTGCATGTGTGTGTGTGTTTGTGTGTGTGTGTGTTTGTGTGTGTGTGTGTGTGTCTGTGTAACATACCTCTGAACAGACTAGATTTAGCCTCCTAGTTTTTGTGTGTTTCGCATAACATTTGTGGGTTTCTTGCAAATTGAAGAGGATTGAAGTCACTAAATAATGACATATATATATATATGAGTTTCAGACTTTATATCCTCCAGAAGATGCATGTTAACACAAGTCCTGTTGTTCTAGCAAAGTCACGTTAAAAACAGCAATATTTAAAATCTACCCTTATTTTTAGGCCACTATATCCCCATTATTTTAGGATTTGTCCAGATTTTTACACTAAGAGGTTGAGAGTTATGCATACCTCTCAACTGTCCAGATTTTTGCAGAATGTCCAGATTTTTGCCTCATATTTTTGGCATATTCCTCATAAAATGTGTGGTTTTCTGGCAAATCACTGAAGATTGAAGTAACTAAATAATGTCATACATTTGAGTTTCAGAATTAATTTCCTTCAGAAAATGCATGTTAAGACAAATGCTGTTATTCTAGTTACTTTCTAAGTCTATAAGACCAATATTTATAATCTGTCCCTATTTTGGGGCCTTTGTCACCCCCATTATTTTAGGCTTTGTTCAGATTTCTTCCTAAGAGGTTAAGAGGTATGGAGGCATGGTATGTAATGCCCTAGCTGGGGGTGGAATGGCATGGAGCAGGCTAGTCAATTAACTTTATCGGGTTTGACTCTGTAACTTGGTTACAGGAGACAAGAACCTGAATACTTTACACCAAATACCAGACTGCTGAAGAAATTGTGAGCTTCAGTAAAGATAAGAGCCTGAATCCTCTACACCAACTACCAGACTGCTGACTGAATTGTGAGTCTGAGTAGCTGCACCAGGGGCTGCTCTGGGGGAGCCTCATTCTATTACCCTGTCTATGGCCCCATTTGACCATGATCTGGCTCTGACTCAGGTGCTGTCTTAACAGATCTAAATCTTTCAGATCTTTAGGTCAACCATTCATTTCTTGTGAAGGTAAGAAGAAGGCACAACCTGTGTCAAAACAGACTATTTCCAAATGGTTGACTAAGGCAATATTCCAGGCATGGGTCCGGGCCCACTTTACCAGGGCCTTAGCTTCATCTTTGGCTTTTTGGAAAGGGTTGGATTCTAGAAGTATTCTAGAAGGTGCTACTTGGTCCTCTCTCCATACTTTTATAAAGCACTATAAGCTTTGCTAGGACCATTCTCCAGGGGCTCCTGGATGTTTCTCCTTCCTCCTCCCAAATGTAGTTAGCTATGGTAATCGACCCATATAGATAAGGCTACTGCAGCAGTGATTAATATGATGAACATAATACAGTTGTGTAAGCTGAATTTACCATAACAGTCAATGTTTGAACAATAATGCTGCAGTAGCCACTCTCTGCCTCCATTCCCCTTGTTTTTTTTGGTGTGTTTTGTATGCCAGGGTGGGGACATTTATTTTTTTGTTGTACCTAGCATTGTCCTTTCAGGGCTCAACCTTCCTCTTTCTGTTGGCAGGAAAGCTCTGAAGGGCTTTGCACCCAAACTTGTTTTTTAGTCAGCTCAGTTCAAGCTGCTTGACAGTTTGGGCACATGAATCCTTTGCAAGTTATAACCCATATAGCTAAGGCTACTGCAGCAGTGATCATTCAAACATCTACTGTTATGGTAAGTTCATCTTATATAATTGTGTTTTCTCTGTTGTCCAGTGTGGGATGGTTGCTGACCGTTCTGTTATCAATGGCTCTAATGGCTGAATTTGTATGTCATATTGATAAAACATCCTTGGCTAGGTTGGATGTGTGGTCATAAAACATTATAGTAAGTGTTCTCCCTTCATTTGTGGTTTGGTTTTGCAAAAGAATACCTATATATGTGTTACACACGGTAGTCAGTTTTAGACAACATGTATGAGGAACTGTTATATGTGTTTCTATAGGCTAGTGATTTTAGAGAACCTTTGTGTCCATCCATATTTAGCTTGTTATAGAGAACTAGTTACATGGGGTTTTATTTTCATTTCTGTTTATGTTTACCGAAGAAACAACTGTGAAACTGTAGTTCCTCATTTTTTTATTTGGGTAAAAATTTAGTGTGACTGTTATAATATGGAATTACTTGATGTACTGAGTGATGTGAGGGACCTTGTGATCCATATTTCCACTGCAGAAATTATTTAGCATCAGCACTGTCATTCAAATATCTCTGGAAGGTTTTAGGAAGGAAACTTTATACCAGAAAATTAAACTTGCAACTTTTCAACAGTGATAACCTTAATGCGGCACAACATGCATTGAGAGTCCCTAGTCTGTTCAATCCTGAGCTCCACCACACACTGCCCACCTATGAGCAGATTTGTGAGATGGATATTCACCATCTGTTAAAGCATCGATCTGAAAACTCCATGCATAATATGGATAACATAAACTGGGACATGATTCAAGATCTTAAGACTTGGGGTAATTTGAGAATAATGTGACCAGATAAGGGTGGGGGTGTGGTAGTTATTGACCAATGGGATTATGAACAACGGATGTTTAACATCTTATACGATGACACATATAGTGAAGCCTCTTTAAGAGAAATTAACATCTTATACAGGAAAATTGATTTACAGCTCCAAGATATGTTGACGCAAGGGCAGATCACAAGTATATTTCCAACAGCCCCTTCATTACCTCTATGAAAATGTATATGCGATTTTTGGATAACATATTTGTTTTGTGGGCAGGCCCAAAAGAGGAAATAAAGAAATTTATCCAGTGCATAAATAATACCACCCCATTTTTAAATTTACATATCTAGTTGGCCAGGATACTATCAATTACCTGGATATCAAACTATCTAAAAATATAGACAACAATACACTTAAATACCGTATGTATAGAAAGCCGACATACTCAAATTCTTTTCTACATTTTTCTAGCAGCCACCCTCACCATCAAAAATGGGCTATTGTAAAAGGACAGATGGTAAGGGTGGCCAGGATGGTTTCAAATTTCCATGACTTTATAAAAGAATGTGCTACACTGTGGGATATGTTTTTAAACAGAGGATACCCATTAGCTATTATAAACCACATTAAGAGGGAAGTGGTAAATAAGAGGAAACCGGGTATTTATGTTCCATTGTTGAATAATATACACAATTTGAATGCATCTGTGGTGGGGCCATGGACAGTAGCCCACACAGTGTCAGTTTGGATCGTAACATCTTTGATAACCCAAGAAAATATACTGCAACATAATGATGTTTGGAATAATGATCAATATGGTCATAGTTTAATTTCCACATTTTCTATAGACAGTAGCGATATATCTGATATTTTAACAAAAAATTGGCACCTCATTATTAATGATAAGGATGTGGAAGAAAAGTTGAGGGACTACTCAAGGATTGTACATAAAACAGGCATAAGTTTCATGACTATATTTTTTAATATCTCTAGCCATGGTAAAAGGATAGTAGGAAAAATGTCAAGATGTGGAGCATGTCACCAGCGCCTGTATTTTTATGCTGGTGATACAATTAAAATAGACAACATAATTCTTAAAGTTCGTGTAAAATGTGTACTGCATTTTACATTGGAAAGACTGAGCACAAGTTAAAGCAAAGGCTGTACGAACATATGTATGATGTCAGTAAGAAAAATTCTACTACACACTCTCTAAACATACTATTATCCATCCAGATCATAGATGTCTATTTACAATACTTGACAAGGTTAAACAGAGTCCAAGAGGGGACCCATGGAAAATCATCCTGGAACAACGAGAATGTGGTGGCAAATATATCTAAATGCCACGGTACCCCCTGGACTTAATGGCATTCTCACTATCAATAATAAAGATGAAAGCCTATACAAAATAATTATATCATGGACTATACATATCTTTATATTTACAATTCATGTTTTATATTTTAATATAGTGTTGTAAGTTATATTAGTTTGTGATTGCCAAGTTAAGTCTGTGACAATAATTTTAGGCTTTGTATATAGTGAGCCGCTTCAGTTACAATGTTTCTTTAAATTTTTAAACTTTCAGATTTGATCACATGATACTCAGGGGTTATATATTGGTCAGATGATTTTTATTAATTATGTGAAGATGTCTTTTCACCATAGACAAAAGCACATATCTTTGTTTTAAATTTCACGGATTTCTTGAATAAAACCAGCTTTGTATGCCAAGTTCATTTTGTTTTGTTTTTCAACAATCTCTGAAAGGTTACCAGAGTCAACTTGTATAACAGTGAAAAGGACATTACTTAATTTTAAGAGCAGACATCTATTGTTTGTTCAATGAGAAAATATGAAACATTTTCACAAATCGCTCGGCAAATGTAAACACATTTGACATACTGCTATGCTGCTACAGAAAAAAAGTTGCTTGCATTTACAATAGTCTTGCTTAGGAAACTATTAGTCTGATAGTGAATATTTGAGACTCTTGCATTTAAAATAATACTGTACCTAGAAATGTATGTTGTCTTTGTTTATATCCATTTAACTGCAGAGACTGAATCCATTTTGTAACACAAAAATGTATTTTTCCTCAGTTGCTGTATTGATGTTACATTTATAATAATATGTTTACTGAAAGCACTTCATATGATAAGTCAAGCACAGCCATTTTTTCATAGTTTATGCACCATGCACATTACTCTCATTGTTTTAATATGCTGCTTGTTTTGCAAGTGACAATCCATTTATTCTTTGTAGGAACTTACAGTGTATGGCATTGACACTAATAGAAAAAAATGACAACTGGCAGAACATTTCCTAAATTAAACTGTTTTCTTTCTATCTGGTCATTATATGTATGTATTTCAATATTTTTTTCAGAAACAAACATGTTTTCAGGTAACACAAGGTCACTTTAGAGATTTCTGATTTGATGGAAACAGTTATATTTTAGTTAACAGGATATGTGCAATGTCAGCCAGTTTAATAAATAGCTATAATATCATCAGCCCCCTTTTACCCATTTTCTACATGGGCTTGGAGTGTCACATAAACTGTCACCATCTTTCTTGATTCAGTGCCACTCACTTACCATCTTCAATAGTTATACCTAACTGTTGCAGGTATTCTCACACACAATCCATCAACCTCTTTGCTGAATACCCTTTTTTTTCTTTTGGTCTTCATCCTTTCCCTCCCAAATCATCTTCACCACTTTGTTTTCTGCTTTCTTGCACATGTTCATGAATCACTGTGATCTGTTCTCTTTGACTTTCACTTCAATTAGTGTTACTTTGGCTTCTATTCTGATGTTCTTATTTCCTAGCCTGTCCAACAGTGTGAATGGTACCACCTGTCTCAGACACTTCTATCTCCATCACCTCTGGCATCCTTAACTGCTTTCCCTTCAATGACTAGGTTTCTGTACTATTCAGATGTACTGGTCTTACAATTTTAACATGACAGCAGAAATTAATTCAGATAGACAGTTGTGCAGGAACTCACTGCAAGTTGAAAGTGTTTCCCTTTATTGTGATAATGCAGTGACAATCAGAAAGATGCAGGCTTGTGACAATAACAGCTTTACAGGTCACTGTTTGCAAAAATCTGATCTACTGGCTTTACAGGGAACTAGTTTCATGATAACATTGCTTGATATAGCAGATGGTGCTCTGGCTCTCTGACATACTTAATGAATTGTTAATTCAAGTTAATATGGTATTAGTTTGTTCATGTACTTTGCAGATTGCATTTCAAATATTTTATTATTAAACACGTTGAGGTTATTGATTTAGTTTATAGGTTAAATATTTGTAAAAAGACACACATTGAATAAAATAGATTTGGGACCGGATTCATAAACAGCTTCACTAACTATAGCTATCATGCTGACAGGGCACAGTGAATATGATAGAGTGCCATTTTATATCATTTTAATGGCTCTACACTTACTGTAGAGATGCAAACAAAAGTAAATGACAACATATGTTAATGAAAACATAAGTAGCTAAATTACATGCTAATTAAACAATCTGACATGGCAAAGTTATTCAGGAAGCTATAAAGCAATTGTGCACTCAGCATAGTCATTTGCCATGAAATACAAAACTTTGGCTTACAGCCACAATTACACTTAGAAAAAAAGTATGTTAGCAGTTGCTGCTGCTATCATTAACCTGGGAAGGCAACAGGCGTTAATTCAAGGTGCTGCTGCTGCCAAAACTTGCCCAAGAATAAGAAGGGTATTTAGACCCCATGTGACTTATCATGTACTGCATGACAACAGAAGCTACAGAAACACATGAGAAAATAAACAACTTCTGCTGGCCTCACCTGCGGCTACAGAGAAATCATAAAAAACCCATCTCAATGGAAATGGAGATATGTGCAGTATTATGTGTTACCTAGTGGTACATTCAGAGACCCAAAAGGGATATATTAGGAGTGTCACAGGCTCCAGCTTCCAGAATGTTACATCAGCTTTTAAATACAATGCTACAGTATGCAAGAAAGAACATCTGTTTCCCATGAACCCCACAGGAGAGACTAAGAGCCATGCAGGAAATGTATGCAATAACACACTACCCTGAAGTTTTGAAGGCCATAAATAACACACACATAGAAATAAAAGCCCCACCCAGTGAACAGGGAAGGAGGTACATCAACAGAAAATGATATCACTCTATAAACAGTCAGGTTGTCTGTGATGCCTAAGGGATCATCCACAATATCTGTGCAGGTAACCCAGGCAGTTTTCATGAATCCAACATATGGCACACCTGTGAGTTGTACACAAGACTTCCTTGGGGTGACTTTCCACAAGACCATCTAGTGGGGGATACAAATTATACCCTTGCGCCATAGCTCATGACACCCATGAGAAGCCCACACAGCCCAATGAGTGAGAATGCAATAATGCCCATGCTCAAACTAAAAATGTCAAAAAAAATCTAATTGGCTTGTTGACATCAAGGTTCCAGTGTCTAGGCACCTTAGGAGGTTCCCTACACTATGACCTAGACACCTCTGCCAAAATACTTAGTCAGTTACATGTCTCTTCCATGTCGCACAATAACATTCTCAGGAGACAGCTTCAACAGAGACAGCTAGGGACAAGGACACATTTCCTAATGTCACAAGCAGTGCCAGCAGCTCCAGTAAATACAGATAGGAAGATTGAGGGAGAACCACCAGCCACAGATGTTGCCAGCAGACATAGGCTTTCACAATATGCCATGGCTCTGGCTAACAGACAAAGAATAGCGTACACACACACACACACACACACACACACACACACACACACACACACACACAGAATAAATAAAAGAAATAATAACATCCTTAGCACATATAAGTATTAAAAACGATGCCTGACAAAATGCACAACCTTTATTTAACCATAATAATGGTTGTGTTTGTTTAGCATCAGACACAGGCAACCCCCTCGAGGAGAGTTCTCACAGCTGCATTATTACCAAGGTGAGTCTAGAACATGTATAGAAGACATAATACAGCTGTATAAATGATTATAATGTTATGCAATTTCTCATATGTCCCCAAGTTGTTCTATGTCCCAGGTGTACATGGCAGTAATGCATTATGGTTGATGTTTACAATATACAGCAATGGATTGTGTCCACTAATGTGCATCAAGCCTTTCATATGGCCATTGTATGTAAACCAGTGAGCAGATCTATGGCTTCATTTGCATAAGTATAACAGTAAGCAAGACTTAAATATCTACTTTGCATGGGAAATGACAGTAACACAAAAAAGTGAGGGTCAACAATTACTGAAGCAATCATACACAACCGGTTATAAAGTATGAATAACAGCATTTATTCTGCAATATAGTTTCATTATAGAAAGGTTCTACATAGGCAAGAATTAGCTATCTGCTGTGTGCATCAGACATAAATGCAACCTGAAGTGATGAAGAAATGTGCAAAGGTCAGGGCGCATTCATCATCCCTTGCACAGGATGGGGGAGGCGGGGACAGAGTGACAAGCCTGACAACAAAGAAGTGAGTGTGTGCAGGTAAAATAAAAATTTATTCCTTAAGTATCCAATTTGTAGGGCCAGTAGCAAGATATAAAGATATCTAGCAGTCAACAATACTGCTTGGATAAGTAGGGTATGTGTGTCAGTGAAGTGGTATAGGCAAGTATTTTGGAATGTGTATGTCTGCATGAACACAGTCATACACTGTGCCTGCACTATGTCTTGGCATCTTAGACAGGTGTGAGTTGTGCATGCTAGACTACTCAGTTCAGCAGTTGCACACCTAGTTCTATGTCCCTGACTAGAATTTGGGGTGCTACCTGATGATGACTGTTGTCTGCAGGATGAACTGTCATCACGATGCATCCAGGACCATCACCATGTGACCTGCCACATCGGGGTGTGGAATCTGTAATCATCCACAAAGCAGTGGAAGTAGTGCCACTACAGGAGTAGGATCTTGCATGGCCACATTAGCTAACACTGGATGATGTAGAAGCTCTATGGCCACATGGATGCTGGCCGTACCTTATTAGACATTCCATTACAGACATTGCCTAATCCCGGTATACCATTCATCCTGTCACAGTTGAGGAAATCCCACACATCAGAATGCACAAAGTTTAGCACTTCCACTATCTCTACTGAGGACATTGTGGAACATGCATGATGGCCACACATATGTCATGTGATGTGGCACCTACTGGTACATCAACATAAGGAGCAGGGTGGACAGCAGGTCTCTTCTGAGCACATCTAACAATCCATCTGTGTGACACCTCATCTTCTGATGGGTACGGGGAGAAGTAACCAGTTCTACTACTGGAATAGTCACACTACCCTGATCAACTGTGTCTCACGCAACCTGTCCTATCTCTGAGACCTCTGTGTCATGGTTATCCATAGGCATACTGACTTTATCTGATATAGAGGCAGAAGGCGCTGAGGACACAAACTCAATGTCAGATTGACCCTCTGCACTTCCAGACTGTGCCTCTTCATCACTGCCATCTTCATCAGAGGCTGCAAATACTTTAACGTCAGGCAGCAAAAGGTCAACAGTGCCACTGGCAGCATGCGCTATGATAACAAGTAAGAAAAAAAAACAAAAAACAAGGAAAAGGGGATTAAACAATGATAAAGCTATGATATGTGAAATGTTTCTTACAGCTTAAAAGATCCTAATGCAATGAAAGCAAGTAACTTTTAAATTACACATACATTTACATTTTGAATATTAATAAGAATACAGAAGGTATGCTTAGCACGTGTAGGTGGCTGTGGAATGCCAGAGTCAGATGTCCCTACATATGGAAAAAGAAAAATGAGACAGGGATGAAATGGAAGGCAATTATCTTTACATCTGCAGAATAAGATACCCCTCATAGAAATGTCCTCATTTCCTTTCCTTCTCTCTCAAATTTCTCTCTCTCTCTCTCTCTCTCTCTCTCTCTCTATAGATACACACACACACACACACACACACACACACACACACACACACACACACACACACACACACACACACACACACACACACACACACATACACACACACACACACACACACACACACACACACATATATATATATATATATATATATATATATACACATAGTTTACTACTGAAATGTTGGATGGCATTCATGTGAACTGGGAATGGTCGAAAGACTAATTTCTAGTTGATGGATGGTCGAACTGAAAATGGTCGACTCCACAACAGTGAATGCTCGTGTACATTCAATGCTGCAAGGTTGATCTTCTATCTGGAGATCGCTATACAGTGGGGATTGGGAAAGGTACCCATTTCCTCAGTGTAGTGCATTCTCCGAGTTTGTATATATAATTAGCAGGGGGTCCTGGCAGACACAGTCCCCCACATGGGGGTGTAGGGGGGCTTGCCCCCTTGCAAAACATTACTTGGGAGTGACTGGAAGGAAAGGTATGTTGGGTAATGTAGACTTTATTCAATACAATGGATTGACATTACCGGTTACATTATTATTGCCTGTCCGATGTTTTTATTTTCAGTATTTTATTCAACTGACATGATCACTAAACAGTATCCATTTCAGGATTTTAATAGTAAACCTAATATATATATATATATATATATATATATATATATATATATATATATATATATATATATTTATATATATACATACACATACATACACACACACACACACACACACACACACACACACACACACACACACACACACACACACACACACACACACACACACACACACACACACACACACACACACACACACACACACACACACACACACACACACACACACACACACACACACACACACACACACACACACACACACACACACACACACACACACACACACACACACACACACACACACACACACACACACACACACACACACACATATATATATATATATATATATATATATATATATGATTTACCTTCAGTTTGTCAAATAATACAAATGTTGACATCCTGAAGTTTAACCACTCTACATTGAAAATGGAAATGTTAACATTCTAGTAAGCATGAGTCAAGGTTGCTTCTCAGCACATGCAAATATTACTTCAGAAAAAAAAAACATAAACAACACCCCACAATGTGAGAGGCTGCATCCCCCTACACCCTCTGCTAGTTATATAAACTAACCTTGAGATTGCACAATCCACAGGGAAGGAAATATTTCCTTTCCCAGTGACTGTCAATCTCACACACCTGTCACCTATCTGTATAGTCAACCAAATGAAGTTGATGAAACAGATGTCAAACAAACTGATGGAACATATATATATATATATATATATATATATATATATATATATATATATATATATATATATATATATATATATATATATATATATATATATATATATATATATATATCTGGATTTACTCACTTTTATCAAACGGCATTAATACTGAGATGAATAATGTTCACACCCAATGACTTGCATTATACATGTTGACACACCCTCTTGTGGGGGGCTGTGCACCTCCCATCCTCTGCTAATTACATATTCTAACTCTGAGATTGCACAGTTCTTGGGGAAAGGGCAAAATCACCATCCCCGAGAATCATTCAATCTGCTACTTTTGTTGACAGGTGCTGACCATCTGTTTAGTCGACAAAATTGTGCTGACTAAATAGATGTCAACAAAACTGCTGTTAGACAAAAGTAGCACCATCCATGACATTCATATATGTATGCAATATCAATATTTATTTAAATAGCATACCTGGTAATTTTGCATCAGTCCCAACATCAAGGATTCTGTATAAAGACTGTGCTGAGATTTTACGATCTCTGACAGTAGATAGGAACTGCTCTGTTTTGGTGAATGGTACCGCTGTAGGCAGACCACCCCAAGCCATACATTCATGGGTGACTTCAGATCCATGACTTCTGGCTGCTGTAATCATGTCACTGGCTCTATGACTTATTTTAGAATATGTGCATCCATGGCCTCCCACAGCATTCCCAGATATGGTCATGGAAGAACTTGTCACCCCTGTCTTTTTCTAACAGGAATGGCCCATGTCAACATAGAGCTTGAATTATGACATCATTCTTAGTATCCTTGTATGATAGTTAATGGGGTGCAGATGTCTTGGTGCTATAGCCCTGTATGACAGGAAACATAATAGGAAAGAAGAAATCCATAAGTGCAAAAACAAAAACTGGTAAAAAACAACAACAAAAAATGTAATATATCCATCCATCATACACAAAATATATAGGCTCATAGGTTCATAGGTAGGTACTAGGCTATCAGCCAAAGGGCCTACGTAAGCCTAGCCAACAAGGTTCCCTGGCTTACGTCACCCAAGAAAGTTATTTTCCTGTGCCACTGTCGAGCAGAGACACAGAAGTGATTCCCAGGGTATATTTCCTATTTCCCATCCACTCATCAAGATTTTTCTTGAAGAGTGCTAATGAAGAACTTTGCTTGACATAGATGGGTAGCCTGTTCCAGAGTATGGGAAGTCCCTGGGATAGGAATCTATCCCTCCAGCATGTCCTGTTTATTGTGGTGACAAGGTTTAGTTCCCTAAAGCGTGTTGCTTGGAGGGATTGGGATTTCTTTAGGTGTAGCATGTCCAACAGCTCTGGGTTTGACACCGCTTTATATGTTAGGCAGAGATCTCCACGGAGTAGGTGATATGCTATGGAGTAAAGCTGGAGTTTTTTGAGATGGTCAGTGTAGGGCATTTATTTGTTTGAGTCCAGTAATCCTCTTTGTGAGGTACTTCTGTGGCCTTTCCACCTGCTGCAGATGTCTTGTGAGGTACATTCCAAAAGGGGCATTGTACTCTATAATGGGTCTAATTGTGTCGAGTAGAGGGGAATGATGTCCTCTTTTTTCCTGGATGAGAACCCTTTTACGTAGAAGGACTTCCTGACTACTATGGCGATGTGACTATCAAAGGAGAGACTACTTTCCACCTGGGTCCCAAGGTCTCTTATCACGCATTCAGGGTTAAGTAGATTGCTGCCTATGTGGTAGTTCATGGGTACAGAGTTTTTACCAAAGGGGATGACACTGCATTTTTTGGCATTGAGCTTGAGGCCATGGCTCTGACACCAGGCATCTGTCTCAGAGAGACTCTTCTGTAGGATGTTCACATCATTTTGGGACTTGACTATGGCTCCTAGTTTGCAGTCATCTTGAACTTCGTTAGCAAGAGGCCTTCGGTGTTAGCCTCTACTTCAGAGAAGTAGATACCAAACAGGAGAGGTCCCAGGACGGAACCCTGTGGTAAACCACTTGTCACTGGTTTGAGGACAGATTTGGAGTCTGCAACTTTTACAGTGTGGGTTCTGTCAGTGAACCAGTTGGCAACCCATCTTGTGACGTAGGGATTTATGCCTAGTTTATTGAGTTTAGCTATAATTCCAGAATGGAGGATGGTGTTGAAAGCCTTGTCGAGGTCAGGATAGGCTGCGTGATCCACCTTACCCTCATCTATGGCTTTGGTGACTGCCTCAAAGAAGTTGTTCAGGTTCAGGAGGCATGATCTGCCTTTCACAAACCCGAATTGGGTGGGATCCAGAGTTTGGAGGTTACCAATGTCTTTGATTATGAGTTTCATGATGATACGTTCCATGGCCTTGCAGACCAGGCTCGTCAGGCTAATAGGTCTATAGTTCCTGGGATCAGTGGTGGCTCCCCCTTTGTGGAGTGGGATAACTGTTGCTGTGCACCATTCAGTGGGCACAAAGCCTGATGCGAGGCTAATATTGAACATGGTGCTCAAGTGAGGAGCCAGTTCAATCTGAAGTTCATTTAAAACGCAGCCTGGGATGTTGTCCGGTCACATGGATGCTGTGTTTTTGACTTTAGAGACTGCAGCTTTCACCTGCGTAGTTGTGATTACAGGGACTCTGCATTCTTCCTGTATAGATATGGGCCATTAGGGGGTGAGGGGGGGTAAAGTTAGCACTGTACCTATATGCCAGGATGTTGGCAATATCAGTTGGTTCTGTAATTTTCATGCCTTTGTGCTGTAACTCAGAGCAGATCTGGGTGTTGCCATTGAGATTCCTGACATAGCTATAGAATGCTTTGTGGTTGTCCTTGGAATTAGTGGCGATTTTATTTTTGTAGCTAGCTTTGGAGGATCTTATAGGGGATCTCAGCTTCTTACTGAGGCTGACCAGGGAGCTTGGGTGTCATGAAGTTCACTACTTCTGTCTTAAGAAGCATGAAGTTGGCTTTGGAGAAATTTTTTACTGTGGTTTCCTTAATGGGGGTTGGGGGTGGGATGTGGATATCAAGGGTGATTAGCTTATGGTCAGATCGGACCAACGAGGAGTTGACTTCAGGTGTGGAACACCGGTCACTCATGTTGGTAATGACTAAGTCTAGGATATTGTTGCCCTTGGTGGGGGTGTGGATATGTTGATCTAGGGCATTGGAGTTTATGAATTCCAGAAAGCGTTGTGCTAAGGAGTTGGTACATGAGTAGTTTTCCCAGTTAATGGTGGGGTAGTTGAAGTCGCCCATTATTAGAGTGTTTGGTTGAACCCTAATATTTTCCAGTACATCAAGAAAAGAGGAGTGGGAATCCTGGGGCATGGTGGGGGATCTGTAGCAAGCTACAATTTGAATTGCAGTTTTGCCAAGAGTTAGTTGCACTTGGATAACCTCAGATGCATTATGTTGAGCAACTAGCCTGGAGGTGTGGATATCCTTAATGAATATGGACACACCCCCACCTTTGGTGTTTCGGTCAAGGTTACATGGCCGAAAAGTGTGGTATGAGTTATAGCCTAGTAGTGCAGGGGTGCTCTCTGGAGCCTTGAACCAGGTCTCAGTCACTGCATAGATATCAATGTTCTCCATTTTATGGAGTGCCTTGAGTGAGTGCATTTTGAAATTTAGACTTCTAGCATTGAGTAGCATTACCCTCAGTTTTTGCTTGCTTGTTCCTGTTATGGTGGTGAATTTGTTATTTGAACCCTGCCTAAAAAGGCACTATAGGGGCAGCAAGAGCCTTAGCCAGTATCTGGAATCCTAGGGGTGACAGGTACAGGTCATCTGTGGCAAAGCATCGTGGTCTGTTGACCATGTCATCCCAAGCAGACAGATACTGGATCCCCTTAGAATGACACCAGAAGCTTAGACAATTGTTGAAGTCAATCATTTTGTCTTTGTACTATGGTATCATTCTGGGCAATGGCAGAATGCTACTCAGGGCTAGGGTCATACCTGCCTGGGCTACAAGATCGGTGAGCTTTTCCATGTCTCTTTTCATGTAGTCCAGGGACGTACATCTCAGGTTATTCACACCAACATCGAAAATGACTGAGTCATATTTGTACTTGTTGTGGAGTGACCTGAGTGCGTGGGTTATGTGGCAGATCCTGGCACCCGACAGGCAGCTGACAGTAACTTTCTCCTTGTTTAGCCTGGTGAGTGGGACATCAGTGTGCCTGACTATAGTGTCACCTATGACTAGTGTGTTGGGTATGTTGTTTTGCCTTATTGGCTGTGTTTGCATGGCACACTGAGTCTGTGGGCTATGTGTCATTTGGGTTGTGTTGGGGGATGGAGGTTGCTTGTGTTTCTGCTTTGGAGGTCTCTGTTGCTTAGGCATATTATTATTGAGAACCTCCATGAATGTCTTTGAGTTTCTATGTGTGGATTTTGGTGGTGTAGACGTAGTGAGACTATGTGATGAGTGTGGTGTGGTGCAAATGTTTACCTTCTCCTCGTGACTGTCAGGTTCATTCTTGGTTGGAGAGAGCTTTACCTCCAGTTTGGCTAGATAAGTGCATCTCTCACAGGTTGTAGTGTTGGGTGGTTGTAGGAGAGGGTTGTCTGTGTACATGAGGCAATTTCTACATTGCCTCAAGATACCCAGATTCATGAGATAGACAGGGGAGAACATATAAATACATTATATAAAAAGAAAAAGCGTCATATCCGTATACACAATTTATGTAGTTTCTATCTTCTCCCCACTACAAAACAAGAAAGAACTTGATTAAATATTCACTGTCTGTCACTCTATAGTACATTGTGGCATTAAAAAATAAATAAATGTACACCTACCAAGGAAGAATGGTTAAAGCTTTTTGGTCTGATATGTACTTCCATGGAGGTCAGCCAGGTACACATCAAGAGTTAACAAACTTGTTACTGCTACTAATGCCAGAACTCAGAACCTTGGTAATAATTAGTAGACCAGTCTGCTGAACAACATGGTCAGCTTTCAAGATTTAAAATCCTCATTAAACTGTCATTATTAGGTAGTAAAATATTGCATGGTTAAGACATAACTGTGGTATGCATGCCCAATGCTAAAATCTACTGAGAATAATGCAGACAGTACAATTCTTCTATTGTGAAATGCAGTCCATTAGTAAGGTTCAAATACATTGATTTGTTCATATGAAAGCATCCATCCATAAACCCCAAAATTCATGAAAAAGGCAAGATTTCATATGAGTACACACAACTTAATAACAGATCTCCCCAAAATACAAAACAAAAAAAGAAGCTGGATAAAATATTCATAGCAGGTCAAACATTTCTGTCACTGTGCAGTACATTGCAGCATAAAAAAATAATTCTAGACCTGTCTAGAAAAAATGGCTAGAACTTTTTTTTCTGATATGCACTTCAGTGGACGTCAGCCAGATATAAATCAAAAAGCCTTAACAAATTTGTTACCATTACTAATGCAAGAATTCATGCTGCGGTGGTATGGCGGTAGCATTGTTAGCTCACAGCAAGAGGTTCTCCCATTCAATTCTCGGCTTGGCTTTTGAGTGCCTTCTGTGTGGAATCTGCATGTCCTCCCCCCGGTTGGGTAGCGTTTGAAAGACATGCGTGCGTAAATGGACGTGCCTTGGTTGAAGGTTGGGCGTCGAGATGGCACCTCGGCGTTTCATAAAAAATCTACTGCCAGTCATTAGTGGACCAGAGTTCCACTGTGGCGACCCCTTACCGGGAAAAAGCTGAAAGACAGACAACAACAACTAATGCAAGAATTCATGACTTTGGTAATAATTAATACAATAGTCTTCTGAACAAAGTGGTTGACTTTCAAGATTGAAAATTCCCATTAAGCTGTCATTATTGGGTAGAAAAAGAATGTATAATCAAGAAATAACTGGTACACATTCCCTTAACAACAGCTACTGAGGGTCTATATCACATAGTCAAAGTATCAAAACTTCGACTATGTAAACATCGAACCCAAAAGTTAAAAAACTGAATACTCCGAACACCGAGAACAGTGATTTTTTTTCCCAGGGAAAAAAATCGCTGTTCCGGTCCAAAATGTGGAAACACATGAACACTAAATACTATTTGTAATGTGGGGGACTTCACCCCCCACACCCCCCAATGTGGGGGTCTGTGCCCCCACACCACCACTACTTAAATATACCAACTCTGAGATCGCACCACAGTGGAGGAAATAGCAAAGCTGCAGAACCGGCCCACAAAATTCTTTCCCTGGGAAAGAATTTGATGTTCTGCGCCTTCGTTATTTTCAGACTTCGAACTTCCCAGTTTGATGTTTCAGCGTACGGACTTGTGAGTGTTCGGACTTCTGATATATACCTGCTACTGAAAATAATGCAGGCAGTACAGTAATATTTGTATTGTGAAATGCAAACCATAACTAAAATTCAAATACACAAATGTGTTCATAACAGCAACTTGGCTTTGCAGAAAGTCAGTTGTGAAAGTAGAGCACAGTTTGCAAGGAAAGCAGCAGTAAGTAGTAGCATAGAGTTCTCTGGATCCAAACAGTTTCACCTGTCATGATACAAGTTAATTAGCTACATGATCACCTTTATATAGTATAGATTCAGACCTCTGTGCACTCTGACTATGCAACTGAGGCATGATCTCATTAGCATTCATGAATTACACATTCTTCACTAAGTGCAGAGAATGTAATAATGGTGTAAGGATCTACACACATGCATACATATGCCCTACCTCTGCAAGAAATAGCACTGAGAACTGTTACCTATGAAATGTTTACAAGTGGTAATGATTAATCTGACTGCAGTATCAATCAGGGAGTGTCAAGAAGAAGGAACTTACAAGAAATATTGTGACTACCATTGACAGCCATAGGAAAGCAACATTCCTAAGACTTAAATGATTTTTTTTTGAGAAAAGTTTCTATCTCTGAATGCAATTGTGTCTGTAATTCTGATGAAGTATATTACTCATTGAAACATGTATCAACTGCTAAGCATGGTATATAGCAGTCTTGTTAGGGAAGCATAGATATAGCAATGATGTTCACAAAATAAAGAGAAGCAGAAAGGTCCAATGTTCAAAATTTTTTTTTTATTTTGTGTGAGAAAAGACTTTTCTTCCCTGTTGGCATTATCCTAGCCATGCACACGTGTAATTACAAAGTACACAGGATAAAGGTAATGAATAGCTGCTGTTGCATTGCTACAATGTCACATATTGACTATAGCTAAAATCCTTTTTATCTTCACAGCATAAGTTACGTGTAGCACATACTAATAAAAATCTGAACTGTGTCTTGTGAATGCCCTCATATTCTGAGACTCTAATCCACATATGGCAGTGTTTGTGTAAACAAAATAATGTTTAATGAGGATATGTTTGTGTTGAAACCCCACAATGTTGAGGAAGCATCAAAAGCATATATTTTAACTACTTCTTTTATAATATTTCCCCTATTTCAGTAAATTTATTGTATTTTTCTCCATTTATGTGCTATTTGGCATTGTGCAATTTGGACTAGCAGTGGTCTGTAGCATTGAAATAGACTTCTGCTCTTAAGGAAAAAAAGTGAAATGTTTAATTTAGGCTGCCTTATGTAGCACAAACAACCCTGGCAGCATTGTGCAGCAAGCAACACTCTGGATAGTACTCAGTGAAGGAAATGCACCTTTCAGGTATGTTTCTTTGCGGTACAAGGTGTAAGTGCACTGAGCTTTGATTAAAAGGACAGCTGATGCAGGGGTCAAATCCAGCGATCTAATAATTTTATGGAGGGTGATCTCAATACATGTTTATATGCATTTTTGTGATATTGTGTTTCTCTGAAAATTAGCTACTCCCAGTCTTGCTAACAACATGTGAACTGTTGTCTGTCCATTTTTCCATTATTTGCCATTAACTACAAGTCTGATAATGTTTGACAGACATTACATTTCTGATGTTGCAAGGAGATCACAAAAGGAGGAATCAGTCAATTGAATGTATTTCTTGCTTTGTGCATTGCGAAGTAAACCCATTGACTGAATTCATTTTTCTGTTAGCTTTTTTTTCTGTAATGTTTTTGTTTTCTAGTGCCTTTTGCATTTGTTCTCAGCTCAGTAGTGCGCAAACCAGGTTAAATTTTTAAGGAGAAAAATGTCATCAAGACTCTGGATAATACACTGGATAGTACTCCATAAATAAATTCAACCTTGCAGGAAACTGTTCATGTAGCACAAGGTATGAATGCAGTGAACCTTGAGAAATAAAACAGCTGATGCCAGGTTTGAATCCAGTGAAGTCTTAATTTTAAATGGGGAGAGTCTGCATATTTACACACAATTTGTGATATTGTGTTTCAGTTGGAAAATCAACTTTTTACAAGTTTGCTAACAATATGTAAACTGCTTTATGTCCCCTTTAACATTATTTGGCAGTACATACAGTCCTGAAAATGTCTGCTGGAAATTAAATTTCAGATGTATCAAGACAACGTAAGAAGGATAGAAGTGTCATTGTATTGCATTTCTTCTGGTCAATGCTAGGCACACCCTATGCTTGAATTGATTTTTTTTCACTGTCATTTTTTTTTTAATATTTTTTTTTCTCTGATGCCTTTTGCATTTGCTCTACACTTGGCAGCACACAAACAGGGTTCATTGCCTAAAGAAAAAAGTGAAGATTTTAATTTAGGCTTCTTTGTTTGGTGCAAATGAGCCTGACACTGCTGTGTGGTCATCAGCACTCTGGATAATACTCTAGATGGTACTAAGTGAATAAATTCAACCTGTTAAATAACTTTCCTATGGTACAGGGTATAAGTGCAGTGATCATAAAGTTTGAAAACAGCTGATGTAGGGTTGGAATCCAGTTAACAGATACATTTAAAAAGGGGGTCATAATGTCACAGTAAATACACATTATCATAACTCTGTTCTTTACAAGAAATGTCTTATTGCTGCTTGCTATGGACACAATATAATGTGTACAAAGTATGTAAAACATGACACTGATGATATTTAATGTAGAATGCCCACACATAGATATATGAACATTTTTGTTGCAATTATTGAGTATTAACATATCATAAGTATATGTTTAAGGCCATATGTGTTATGAAGTATGTATGTAACATAAACCACCATGTCTGTCTTGGGTCATGCAACTACAATATATTTACAAACTCAGTAAATACCATTCACATAAAAATGCAGTCTCATGACTATGTAAAGTTACAGACATACAAGTATCTCTTAAGTATGTGTAGAGTCAGTTTTACATTATGATACTTGTAATTAATATGTTAATATGTAAGTTCTCCTGTCACATTGACAGTTTTCAGCAAAGTTTAACATCTCATCTGTTATTTTCTGTTGGATTCAATTCCCAGGTGGTAAAAATTAATCTTAGCAGTGTCTAACTCCAAACATACCAATTTGTTACAAGTCACAACATGTTTCCTCAAGCAAGCCAGGATTATAACCAACAGCATGAAGTATATCCAGATTTAACATTGAAACATGACTCACACACGGCTGAATTTCAATGCCATCTTTAACTTCTTCTGTGCTTCTTGATATAGTCATTGACAATGTATTTGACAAGCCATTGCCATGCTTCCAGCTGCAGAAATGCAGTTGGTAAGGCTGTGTGCCTTTATGCACTAGCTATTACATGCAAGATCTAAAATGGGCACCAATTCAAACCAATATTTCTGGCTTGACTGCTGCAGATATGGTTGGCAAAGATAGACATGGTGTGCCATTTAGAGCACAAAAGTAGTATTGAGGATTTTTGTGGCACTCCTTGAGAAGCAATACAGCCAGAAGCTGCTGCAGGGGGATTATAACAAGTGCCAGAATAAGGATGATGCTTGGAATAGTTTGGTCAAGGTTGACTCCAGTGCAACTAGCATCCCACACACTGGGATGCAATCTAGTTACCACTACAGTGACATGAATAAGTGCAAGAGGGGACCTCCTTAGCTGATGAGAGGAGGAATTTAGGATTGAAAACACTCCTCAGTTTTGTAAGTATGTTGTTGTGTCTTTCGGCTTTTCCCGGTTAGAGGTCGCTGCAGCGGAACTCCGGTCCGCTAATGATTGGCAGTAGATTTTTACGTGCCGAGTTGCAGGCCCCGATGCACAACCTTCAATGAAAGTACACCCATTCATGCATGTCTCCACACAGAAGATGGTCTAGCTGAGAATCAAACAGGACAACGTCTTACTGTGAGATGACAACGCTACCGCAGCACCACCACCGCAGTTCACCTCAGTTTTGTAAGTATACTGTCCAATAAAATGTCTGTGATATGGTATTAATTATCTAACCAGCCAACATAGTTGTTCATTATGTTTTCATACACGCACACACACACACACACACACACACACACACACACACACACACACACACACACACACACACACACACCATATATATTATATTTTTGTATTGTGCTGCTGCAGCAGAAATTGCGGAAAACCATGAGGCACATCAGGTGATACTATCTTGCCTCAGAGAGGCATAGGGTAAGTATATATGTGTTCTGAATGTAAGGCACAGAAGTTGTCTCAGTACATCACTGTATATCATCTTGATCAGCATGCCTTAACTTTAGTATCAAGCTTATATGCCTGCTGCAATCATCATCATCCCCCTTTTTCCCATTTTTCTACATGGGGTTGGGGCATCGTGTTAACTGTCGCCAGCTCTCTTGATTCAGTGTCACACTCCTGCCTCCTTCAACACTCACGCCTGACTGTCACATATCTTCTTTCACACAATCCATCCACCTCTTTCCTTGATGTCCTCGCTTCCTCTTACAGTCTTCCTGTCTGTCTCAGGCACTTCATTTCCATCACCTCTAGTTTCTTCACCTGTTCTGTTTTTATTGCCCAGGTTTCTATACCATACAGTAGTACTGGTTGCACCACTGTCTTGTACACCTTACTTTTCAGCTCCTTTGGCATTCTTCTTTCATAGACTATACCTGATACTCTATCCCAGTTGACTGCAGCCCCGCTGATTCTAGCTTTGACCTCTACATTCAGACTACCCTTCTTCTCAACTACTCCTCCCAGATACTTGAAGATGTTTACCTGTTCCTCTGTCTTACCCTCTATCTCTATTCTCAGCTTCTTCTGATTTCCCCAATTTGGTGCCATTACCACAGTCTTATCTGTGCTTAGTTTCATCCCATGTGCCTTCAGATTTGCATTCCATTCCCCTATCCTTTACTGAAGTTCTTGCTCAGAGTCTGCCTGTAATGCCACATCATCTGCATGCAGAAACTTTGTTGATCCATCACCTCCAACCTGTTTGCTAATGTAATCCATAACCAGTATGAACGCCAGTGGGCTCAGACCTGAACCCTGATGTACACCCACACCCACTGGGAACCCCTCTGTGAGGCTGAACACCATCCGTATTTGAGACATTGGGTCCTTGTACATAGCCTGCATTAATTCTACCAATGCTCCTGGGACATCAAAACACTGCAGCACTGCCCAGATCAGCTTTCTTGGGACCTTGTCATATGCTTTCTCCAAGTCTAGGAATGCCCAGTTGGACTCTCTCCTCATCTCTAGCTTCTTCTCAAGTGTCTTTCTAAATTCAAACATCAGGTCAGTTGTGCTGCATCCTGATCTGAATCCAAACTGCTCATCTCTTATCTTACATTCTACTACTCTGCGTATCTGTTTATCAGTCACCCTCTCCAGAACTTTCATGCAATGTGATAGTTTGATGCCTCTGTACTGCCCACAGTTGTGGATGTCCCCTTTGATCTTGTACACTGGCATGAGTATGCTTATTCTCCAGTCATTTGAGATAAGCTTTTCTCTCCACACTCCTATTAGTACCTTCAGGAGTCATTTCTCCCCTATCTCACCAAGCATCTTTATCATGTCTGCTGTGACCTCATCTGAGCCTGTTGCTTATCCTGACTTCATCTTTCGTAGTGCTGTTCTTACTTCTTCTAGGGTAGGCTCCTCTTTTTCTCCCATCTTATGCTGTTTCAGGGGACTACAGCATCTGTGGGGTTTTCTTCATTCAGAAGCTGCTGGAAATATTCCTTCCATCTGCCTTTGATGTCCTCTGGGCTGGTGAGCAGGTTGTTGCTGGCATCCCTTATGAAGGGTGTCTGACTATCTTCTTTATCTTTCTGTCTTTGCCTTGCAACCTGATATAGCTGATTTGTGTCCCTTACTGAGTCACTTCCCAGAAGTTGATACAGTGCCTCCAATTTCTTTATTTTACATTTATTTTATTTTACATTTGTTAACCGGGGGTGTCTGACTGAGCCGAAAAGGCCCTTTTTCAGGAGTGGCCTGGGGTGAAAAGCTCCACAAAGAAAAATTACAGGCACATTTAGTTATTTAGACATGATCAGTATACACACAAATTACAAGAGGCATGTTTTTACAGTGGTATGCGACACATAAACAGTTACAGTGGAGAGAACACACAAAAAATATTAATTTTAAAAATAAAGGTAATTAATATATTTGTGGTGTACAGCTGAAATTTGGAACATAGGTAGAATACATACATAGAACACAGGTACAGTACATACATTGTAGATTAGTCAGTGTTTGTGAGTAAGATTGAAAAGTATTATCAAGTGCTCTAGATTTTGTATGAGCAATCATGGCACTGCCAACATTGCTTGAGATGTTGTCTGATGAGGTCTTTAAAGGAGGCTTTGGATGATGTCTTTTGAATGCTAGTAGGGACAAGGTTCCATTTTTTAGCCACTGAACTACTATATAGTGCATCTCCAAAGTTATTGTAGCTGTTGGTGACTTCTAGTAGTAGTTTGCTTGATGATCTAAGAGGCCTTTTGGCTGAGTGATGTTGTACTAGGTTTTTGAGGGCAGGACACTTATTGGGGAGGTAATAGATAAAATGACAGAGGCAGAGCTAATTGTAGGTTAGGAGGTTGGGCAGTTCAAGCCAGTGGAGCTGTCTCAAAGCAGTACAGCGATGAGTTCTATATGAGCAATTTGCAGCAAAGCTGGCAATTCTGTTATAGCAGGCTTCCATTTTGCTTAGTTCAGTTTTGTTGAGATTAGTCAGAATGGGAGATGCATAGAGTAGGGTGGATAGAAGTTGGGAACGAGCAATGGCTGATCTTGTGTTGTTGGTAAGAAATGGTTTGATACGGTAGAGTGACCCCAGTTTGGCATGTACTTTTTTAATAGTTAAGTTGAGATGACTATCAAATTTTAGGTGGGAGTCTATGGTTATTCCCAATAGCTTAGCCTGTGCCACTGGAGCAATTGGAGTAGCATTTGTGGAGTAGATAGTGAATTGACTGTTAGTGTTTTTGTTAGAACTGGTTATAATCATAAGCTGAGTTTTCTTTGGATTGAGGATAAGTTGGGCTTTGGTAAGGTTGTTTTCAATGTCAGAGAATGCTAGTTGAGTTGTTTGCAGGAGGGTGGGAATGTTTTGTGCAGCACAGATTAAGGTAGTGTCATCTGCATACTGAATTATAGATGCATGCTGTGTGAAGGTATGGAGGTCATTTATGAAGACTGTGAATAGTAGTGGTCCTAAGGCAGAACCCTGTGGGACTCCTATAGTTATGGGCAGCTGAGGAGAGAGAGAATTTTCCCATTTCACAGCTTGGCACCTGTCAGTTAAGTAGCTTTAGAACCAGGTAAGAGTGAAATTTGATAGATGATATTGGTTTAGTTTGTTTAACAGGATTTGGTGTGAGACTGTGTCTAATGCTTTGGACATATCCAAAAAAAGAGTGGACACTTGTAAGCCTTCATTTTTGAGACAGTTTACTGTGTCTGTGAAGCAGAGGAGGGCTGTAGTGGTACTATGGGGAGGTCTGAAACCATGCTGAGTAGGTGACAAGATGTTGCTGTCTAGGAGATAGTTTAGCATCTGGGTATGGATGTATTTTTCTAGGATTTTGGCCAGGGGGGAGAGTAAAGCAATGGGTCTCTAGTTATTAAGTTCAGTGGAGGTCCCACCTTTATGTATGGGTGTAACATAGGATATTTTCAAGAGTTTGGGCACATAGTTTTCAACAATTGATCTGTTTATGAGAGTGGAGACTGGGATAGCAATAGCATCTGCTGTGAGTTTCAAGAAATAGCTGGGAAGTAGGTCGGCTGCTGCTGATGAGGTTTTTAGTTTGGAGAGCATGCTTTTGATTGAAGTGGTGGAAACTGTTTTGAGGGTAAATCTTGTATTAGTGTTATTTGTGTTGGTGGGGGGTAGTGAGGAAGGAACTGTCCTGTGATACTAAGGATAGAATTGAGTTCACAAAGTGGGAGTTGAAGTATGTTTTGATGGGTACTTTAGTGTCGGGGTGGTTGGTTTTGGGGTAGCCTTTTGGGTAGATTTTAGTAGCTGGTTTACATTTTTCCAACAGTTTTGTGGGTTGTGTTGGTATTTAGTTTGTAATGTTGTGTAGCAAGATTTTTTGTCCAGCCAAATGCATTTGTTTGCACAGTTGTGCAGTTCTTGGTACTTAAGTTAGGCTTTGTGTTTCTTTGTTTTTTTGTTAGTAAAGCCAGGCAGTGTCTCTGGACTTGAGGATTTCTTTGGTTTCTTTACTGAGCCAGGGGTTTGTAGAGGTTCTAACCTTGATTTTGCACAATGGATCGACAGTGTCTAGGTGTTGTAAAAATGTTTTGTTGAAATATGCTACAGCCTGGTCAAGTGGGAGGGATTTTAGGGGGGTCCAGTCACAGTTTGTGTTGAGGACCTCAGGAGAGAATTTTTTTGTGTTTCTAGTGGATATATAGTTAGTGGTTTTGCATATGCTTGTTCTACTACGTATAAAGTATATTATGTTGTGGTCACTTAAGGTGTCTGCCCTATGCCCTATTCTTTGCTATTGCAACTTCTTTCTTAGCTTCTTTGTTAGTCAACCAGTAGTCCTTCCTAGCCTGGTCAGTCTTTTCTGTCTCCCACTTCTTCCCGTACTCCTTTTTTCTTTTGGTGACTTCCTGGACTTCTGCATTCCACCACCAACTTTCCTTATGTACCTTACTTCCATACCTGGCCACATATCTTTTCTGTAGTCCTAACACATGCTGTTTTCAGGCTCTGCCATTCTTCTTCAACTCCACCTATTTCCTCCTCTTGTTGGAGTGCTAGAGCCCTGAGTAATTTCTTGAACTGTTGTACTTTTTCTCCAGTCAACTTCCAGGTCTTCAACCTGGTCTCTGTTGACTTTAGAGCCTTCTCTGACCACTGTTTGCAGCTGATTGTGGCAACTAGTGGTTTATGCTGTGGGCCGACTGTTTCACTGGGGATGACTTTACAATCATGGATTCTGCCCCAGTGCCTTTTCCTTACTAGGAGGAAGTCTACCTGAGTTGCATGTTGATTACTCTTGTATTTGATCTTGTGACTGCCTCTCTTTCTGAACCATGTGTTGGCTAATATCAAGCCATTTGACAGACAGAAGTCTAGAATGGCTTCTCCTTCTTTATTCCTGTTGCCCCACCCATGTGAACCCAGGCAGTCCATATCCTGTTCTGTCTGTCCCGATATGTGCATTCAAGTCACCCATTATCAACACCAATTCATGTTGTCCTGCTTTATCTAGTAGGTCCTGCAACTGCTGTCTAAATGTACTCTTTTCCTCTGATAGCTCTTGGTTTTTGCATTAGGCAATGAATACATCAGATTAACTGTATGTGTGGGTTCAATGCCCACAAACAAATATTTGATTATTTTATACAAAAATATTTTTAAGATATATTAACTCCAATAATGCATGGCATTAACAATTGAATATTTTTGAATGCAGTTATTATCCTGCAAAGCAGATATCTGACATTGCACAGTGAAATACATGATTCAGTTCCTTGCATCATATCATTCTGATTGATTTTAGAGCACATTCATGCCTTCCCATCATATCTGGATGTGGTTTAGGTGTAGTTATATATTTCTTGTATTGTTTTATGAATTTAAATAATTAAGTAATGCAACATGCCATTGATTTAATTCACTTTTTTTGCTTCCCAACAATCTTTATTTCTCCTTTTATTTTAAATCATTGCTGCTGAAAATAAACTGACCATCAGCACAGGTAGATAGATGGACTTTGGGGTTTATCTCACCATACTTACACAGGTGGCACCACCACAGGTAGCACAGACACCTAGTACATCTGGGTCACAATCTGCTAGTGTTGCCTCTACATATCCTGCCCTACCAACCTGCTAAACCTGCATTGGGTAGTCATGTGCAGTGGAACTCTATGGGAGCAGTAGCAGTGGACATGGCAGTTTAATCACTCAACAGAAGCTGACAGGGATGGCAAAGGACAAAATGGAGAGGGTCCTCATTGCCAGAACTGGCAGGGCTGGAAAGGAGCTGCATCTCAACTGACACAGGAGACAATGATGACAAGTCTGAAGGTGAGGAGCAGATTCTTACTGTTCTCAAGCTGGACACAGATGTGCCTCCAATCTCCCTTACCTATCCCCATTAATGGTGTTCTCCAACCTTTTGCATCCATCACCATCCCTGTCCATTTTGTATGTCCTGTTTGCACCTGCCACCTAAGCTACCCAAAGTACCTGATACCCTCATTTCTAAGCACCTTCCCCAACATTCCTCTTTCTGCAAAAAAAAAAAAAAAAAAAAAAAATTGGCACCTGTCCCACAACAAAAGAATTACTCCCCATACATAGTGCTTCACTTCATCTATTCATCTATGTGCCATCTTGATACAGTTGATTCGGTCAAACTGCATATATAACATTATCTGTGTCAGCCATCCCTGATGTGGCAAAACTTCAAAGTCATGAAATTGCATGTACAATAATGTATTTATGTTGTGAAGAGGTACATAGCTATGTTGATATTTCATTGCTCTCCTACAAATTTTTACATTCTTTCCCATGTGTCTTACCTTATTCTTGACACCACTTTTCACCACTGTCCTTTCAACCCTTTTTCACATGTTTAATCTGTTCAAAAATAGAATCACACACAACCCCCATGGCCAGAAATGGCCCTTTAAAAATCCTTCACTTTTTGTCCTCAGCAGTTACATGGAGGTTGGCATCATGGACCAGTTCTGAGTGATGGTGAATGCTGTTCAACTTCCTATGGCAAAAGCTGAAATTTTTAATTTCAGCTGCAGTAGTCTGTTTACATTCATGCAAATGTGCTTAAATCTACTGTGCTATGGGAATACAGAGTAAGGACAGACTACAGGCACTACTTTGAAATATTTACTGTAACAGTTCTTAGGCTTCTGGATGTAAATGAACTAGAATTTCCTATATGACATGTTGCGATAATTCTCTTGTGTGCAGACTGACGTTTTTGCATAGTAACATGAGTTTGATTACAGCTGTAGGTCAAATTATTATTTCATGATATGTTATATTTTTGTTACATTCCTATCAGATAGTTTATTGCAAATGTCTATTTCTCTCCATTTATAAAATTTCATTAACATACCATTGAAATACTGCAGCAAGATATCATTTGCAAAAACATTCCTGCCCCGACAGAGATAATTAGTAAGCCCCCCTTATCCTGCTTACATCTTAATGTTGCTTGCACTCTCCTACTCCTTCCTGCTCCCTGTAGCAAGCATTATATTGTACAGAGTATCACAGCTTAATAATGGGAAATAAATTACAGTAACACAATACAGATGGCCCTACATCTCTCACAAAAAATACTCTTGCTATTCCACTCTCCATCCATCTCTATCTTTCTCTGTTCACTCCTTTTGCTGCAGTAAGCTTTCACTGTCCTTCAGTTTTGTTATTTACAGTACATGAAGTAGGAGTTCTTCTGTGTGATGAGATAATGCTCAGATCTATAGAGTGATTTTTGCTTACTTTCAAGTGTTCTAATCCAGGCATTACTAAAGTGCTACTGACTGTTTTCAGTACACTATTTTATTTGTAGCTGTTGCCTACATATTATGAGCCAACATTATCCTTCTTGTGTCATAAGCGACTTAGTCCCTGCCTCCCTCTCACCATCTGTGTCATTAGTCTTCCCCCTCTGCATTTGTTCAATGTCTGGCACACAGCATCAACTGCAACTGAGGCTAAATGGAAGTACATAGTTTATGGCAAAATCTTGTGAGTTTTTGCCTTTGGCAACATTACTATGGTAGCCTTTGCACTTCTGGTTCTTAGCTTTATTTAGTCAATTTGATCTACTTCTCAACCAGCTAAATAGTTAAATGTACATCTTAGAGTTGGGATGAGGGTAATGAAGAGTAATACATATATTCTCCTATTCTGCAATCTGTTGTCACATGGGAACTTTATGAAGCAAGATTTCATATTTGGTGTTTTTAGATAATACTTGGGTCTATAGATTTTTCTTGCAGAACTCTCAAGGTTCAAATCTGGATGCATGCCAAACTGTTTTTGAATGTTTTGTATGATTCCTGTGGTTGTAAATGTTGGCTACATTTTTTCTATTCACACCATTATCCTGTTACTGTTCTAATGCGCCTGCTCCCTACTTTGAAGCCGCTTTTGTACAGATCTTGCATGGACAATTATGCAGATAAAACATGCTGTAACACAACAAAAATATATGCATGAAAGAAACATGAACTAATGTGTTAATATGTCTGTATTGTGTATTCCTATCATTAGCTGTCCACCTCTTCTCACCATGTCTGTGTCATCCATCAAACTATTTGATTCACTGCTGTTTTCATAAGCCATGTTTTCACCAGCAATAACATGCTTGGTCCCTTATGTGTTTCATAATACCCCTCTAGCATACATATAAGGATTAATCAACTGTAACTGTCATGACAAATATATAAATCATGACAACTGAAATATGAACATAGCACATATCTGTTCTGTATTCCATCAAATTCACACATTACTGTATATGTATAATGTTTCTTTGTACAAACGTCAGCACAAAGCTCCATAGACTACTACTAATTTTCATTCTAAGTTAATAATTCTTTATGTATGTTTTACAATGTCTGTATTGTATTTTTATAGCAAGGTTTTTTTTTATTTATTTATTTATCATTTTTGTTGACTGGGAAAGTCTGACTAGGACAGAGCCTATTTTCAGTGGCGGCCTTGGGAGAAATGCTCCAGATGCATGTTTTTGGATTGTGGGAGGAAACTGGAGTACCTAGAGGAAACCAACTCAAACACAGGGAGAACATGCAAACTCCGCACAGAAGGCACTCCAGCTGAGAATCAAACCAGAGAACCTCTTGCTGTGAGGTGAGAATGTTAACCGCTGCACCACTGTACCACGTTATTTGGATTTCAGAGTGATGAAATCAATTAAGTCAATGTATATCTGCAGTATAATGGTTAAACTTGCAACTGTGTTACAAAGTTGGGTAACCTATTGACACATAATCCATCAGTGTTATTCTGCAGTGCACTGTCCTATTTAGGAAGTGTTTGTACTGTCAATGCACAGTGTGCAAGCATGAGACAAGACAAGTGTGCAATCATCCTGGAATAAAATGGCAGGCATGCGTGATTAATAATCCACTTATTTTCAATTGTGATTGTCATTGGCATCCCGTACTGTGAAACAGGTACATGTCCCTCACAGTAACTCAATGTACATGAAAGGCAGTAAGTAAATCTTAGCAGATAATGGGGCAAACAAAGTGCTGTTAGGTTGGCCTGTCCACACATGTGCATTTGTCCCAAAACCAGTGATGCACAGCACAAGCTATTCCAAATAGTGATTTTTTATTAAATACAAATATGCTTTTTCACAGTATTACATTCAGACTTCTTCTCTGGTGCTTCTGAGTAATATTGTGCTCTATAGATTGTGTAACTAGATAAGTAGCAGTGACAATAAGTTCAATTCTCACTGTGGGAAACTTGTGGATGTGTGTCTGGGGGTGTAGTGACAGATAAATAACTCTTCAGTGCCATATATGCTGTGTCCACTCACACTGAGAAGAATACATTTGGCTTTGCACACAGCTCCCTCTGCATTTAATCCCACTTTTGACAGAGACAGCCTCTCTGTGACACTCTAACGGGGCCATCCTGTCAAAACTGCAATTTTTCCCCATAAGAGTCAGACTTCTGCTGTGGTGCTTGTGACTAATACTGTGCTTTCTAGACCAGGGACCTCATACTCAAATGAGCATGTGGGCCGCAAATAACAGCAAGGATTTTTTGGTGGGCCGCAAGTTCAAGGCATCCACAAACTATACTTGCCTATATCTGTTCTTGTGATCAGAACTTCATACCACCATAAACCAACACCAATGAGTTTACTGACTAGAATACCCATTTTTTTAGATCAACTGAAATACTAGTAAACAAACTGTACTTCTGTGACTTTCTCTTAAACAAAGTATACGTATCAGTTCTTAATCCTTAAACTTCCACAAGGCAAAAGTATAATCTCCTTCATATTGTACAGAATATACTGTGTGTCATGATTGTTTATATTGAATGTCCTCATCATGTTATCCATTTATATACTGTGCAAGTTCAACTGTCATTTAATTTCATTGCATAATGACATTCTACTCTGAATATTTCTATCACTAAAAATGCTATTTATATTTGTATGTTTTTTTATTACTGGAATTCTTATCGTGTTGTATAATAATTTTGTTTAGGTGTTATAGTAATTTTTATTTTGTTACTGGAGCTTTTCTCCCCGGGCCTTCACTGAAAATGGGTTATTGTGACCAAGTGGACTTTCCCGGTCAACAAATGTCTATAAATGAATAAATAAATAAACAATAAGTCAAATTATGCACATAGAGGAAACTGAAACATTACCATACCAATCCCTTCAGCAGTTTGCCCAAGTAAGTACAAACACCAAAATGAAACACTTCCCCTACCAGTCCCTTCATCAGTATATCTAAATATGCACAGGCAAGAAAATTAAACATTCCCCCACTGATCCCTTCCGCAGTGTATTCAGATATTCCCAACCACCAAAATGAAACACTTCCCCCACCTATGCCTTCAGCAATAAGTCCAATTATACATAAAGATCAAATTGAAACATATCCCCACCAATCCCTTCAGCAGTTTATCCAAGTATGCACAAACACCCAAAAGAGACAAAGAGACATACCCTTCCCAGTGGCTCCACTTCTGTATAGACAAAAAAAAATCAACCAACCATACTGCAGCTCTAACAAATGCTCTTAATTGAATGGAGAAATGCACTTGGAGGAGGATCGTAAAAAAAAAAAATAATAATAAAAATATCATCTGACTGCAACCTCCAATCACATCTCCAATGTATTAGGCACATTTGGTGACAGGATCCATTGTCTGAACAGAACACAGGATGTACGGCAGTAAAACAAACAAAAAAATATATAACAACCGGATACCATAGCAAGTAATCACAGGCATCAGAAAATTACTTTGCAGGCCACATTTGGCCTGTGGGGCATGTATTTGAGACCCCAGTTTGACACTGCACAACTGGTTACGTAGGTGTTTCACATCTGACAGTGGTGAACTTGGGTCTCTGTGTGGTCCTAGAGGAAGGGAAGTAAACCTTCAACAACAGGTGTGCTGTAGCCACATCCAGTCAGGAGAAAATGTTAACACTGGACACAGCTCCCTCTGCAGTTTATCCCACTTTTAACCCAAACTTCTTATCTGCAACAAAGTGATGAGGTCATTCTGACAAAAAGGACATTCTCTCCCCTTAAGAGACAGACTTGTCCTGCAGCACTTGCAGCTGATACTGTGTTCTCTAGACTCTATAACTACATAGGCAAGAGGGTCAGATCTCAACGGGTTGAACTTGTATGTTTGGTTTTCTTTGTCAATTGTATTTAGCTTCTTGAATGGTCATGCTGTATCAACTTCCACTCAGCAGAAGATTTTAACATAGAAGAGAATGCCCCCATCTCCTCATCCCACTTGTACCACAAACATCTTCTCTCCATCCCACTGATGAGGCTAGTATGTCAAAATTGCACACTGTGACCTTTCAACTCACAGTTCTCCTTCTATGCCTGCAACTAAGTCTGTATTATACAGATTGTGTAAATAGGTAGGGGTTGCAATCCAACATTTGGTAATAATGTCAGTGTATGGACTGTTATATACAGCTGTGTCCATGACAACCCCCCCTTATGTAAAATTCTACTTATGCGACATAGTTTGCCTGGCAAAGGGTTATCCTATAGATTTATATTACCCCCAGGCGATAAATATTATTGGAAACACAATGCTACATCATGTTATCAAAAAATAAAATCACATCAAACTGGCCATATGAGTTACTCTCTGTCAGTGGTTATTCTTACTCTGCTATTTAGACTGCATGAGTAGAGAGTAAGGAGATTTGAATCCAGCAGTGATGAACTATTGTCAGCGGGTGTTGTCTGTCAAGCTGTGTAGAGAAAGCTTGTAGTACATGTAGCTGTGTAGTGTTACAGTGTACTTCAACTGTCTTCATACATTTTTCAAAGAACATCAATGTATGAAAGAATGGTGATGTCATCCATTCAAATATGGACTGCCATAAAAAAAAAAAAAAAAAACTCTTGTAGCACATGTGACTCAGGCAGTGTCCTGTACCTCGTGATATTAGCTAGTCTTTTCAAATCCAGCTATTACTCCTTGGACTTACTTCTGTCACTATGTCTGTAAATGTGGAGGTAGGTAACAATGTTGTTAGCCAGCCTTCTGCTGCTTACATGTATGGATGGGGATTCCTATTACAGTGATTTATTCTCATATTTTATTTATTTATTTATTTTATTTATTTACATTTGTTTACCAGGAAATTCCAACTGGACGCAGGTCCTTTTTCAGTGGATGCCCAGGGAGAAAAGCTCCACATCATGTCCATGATAAATAGAGATACAAAGTGTCCATGGCAACATATTTCAAACAGAAGTGCTTTTTTGATAATGATTATCCCATGGGATGACATTTGTCTTTCTCATGAGGAAAAGTAAGGTTGTTCTTGTGGTGCCAGAACATGAGACTATGCTCGGCATGTTTGTGCCTTAGTAAGGCATGTATTGATGCATTTGAATCTGTGATTATCCACACATTGTGCCTAACTGCCATTCTCCCATCACAGTGATGACTGTATTATGCATATCATGTGTCTGGTTATACTTAGCAGCAATGTTGTGTAAGAAATACACATATAGCAGCACTATTTTAAAGAAATGACAGGCATACACCTCCCCTGCATCAACAAAATGACATTACGGCTTCAAAGACCAAAATATCTCACACTTGCAACACCAGTGGCACTGTGCCACATTAATTCTTTCCAATATCATGTAGTTTATGTTGTCACATAGCTGTTCAAAACCCACATTCGCTCTCTGTAAGCATTTCCTGTCCTAATGCTGTTATGCATGAATGACATGCATACAAGTTATAATATGTGCAGTTACAGTGGGCAAAAAATCCCCAGGCCCTTTATCTCATACAAATTGCCACACAATCATAGGATGCAATGACTTCACATAGGTGGAGTCTCACAGCTGTGGTAAGACTTCAAAAAAGGTGAATGAGATTCATACACATGTTTAGTTAGTGGGCTTACATAGCTTGCTGTTCATTTCCAAGCAAGGTTAGCATTCTATGAATGTATTAATATTACCCAAACAGCACTGCACAAAATAATTATTCTCAATTTTATTTAGTTATTTATTAATGCAAATCATTTTATATGTGTATGTGTTGTTTTCATCCTAGTATGCCATTGTTCGCTGTAATGTCTTGTAAGCATGCCCAGTATAAACCTGTATCACATGTGCTCTATTTACACATGGAGACCTTTAAGTACTGCAGTGTAATCAGATCTGTGTTGTCATTTGCCACTTGTGTATTTTGATTGCTATTATATTACTGTTTATGATGTACATGTGTACAAAACACATTTGTCTAAGATGTATCTATGTAGTATACAGCAATATCCATGGTTTTCATGATGACAAATGTTAAAAACATGTCCCTTTTGCTGGGCATGACAAAGCTGCTGCACAGCTCATGCCTTGTTTATACATGATGGAGTGGAGGATGCAGCAATAAAGTCAGTTATCCTGCATAAATTCCCTGTATATACAGGTCATATTCAATAACTGCACTGTATGCGAATCGTCCATAATGTGTCCCCTGTCCTTGCTATTATATTGGCTTGGCAGGTTATCAACATTAACATCACGTTTAATCACCTTTCTTACAATGTTGCATTGCATCCCTCTCACATGTCCTTTTATAAGTTATGTACATAGGTAAACAGTTGCAAACAGGATTATTTATTATTACCATCAAATGGACATTTTTCTATTGAAAATGTTTCTTTCTGGCATCATCACATGTGAATGTAATAACTGAATAGGGTTTCCATTTATCCACCCCTCATAATTATCCGTGCACTGTTCACATTGTATTCTGTGTACATTTTCCCATTTCCATATCTCCTGCATCTGCATGCTTAAAAGTCATTTGCCTTTACTTCATATAAGCTGCCCGCATGTGCTCACCTGCCTTCAGGGAAGTATTTTTGTTCTCATTATGTGCTCATACTTCCAGCACCATTTCATGGCTACTGCCTCTTTTACTAGCCAGGAATCTGTGCTTGGACTCATGTAAGAGAGATAAGCAGCCTGCATATTCAATGTTCATCGAGCTAATGGGCTGCAATTGTGTACTCTAATATAATGAAAAGGACATGGGATATTACCTTTGCCCCTGAACTGAGGGAAAAGGCAGATGACAACTCACAAATTGTACTTGGAAAGAGGAAAAGTATTAAAAATATATTGGAATGGAATGGCGCTATGTTACATTTCAATCATAGGATCAAAGTTTATAGGAGATTATTAGGCTATCGGCCTGGAGGTCATTTCAAGCCTAGCCATTTTATCTCAATGTAATACCATAGAACTATTAGTTAATACCCAAGATTGCATTTAGTAATGGCTGCCCATGTCTAGGAGGGTTTGGATGGCCTCCCAATCTCATTGAAAGTATTGGATGAGAAAATGTTGCAGGTATAAATACTGCAAATATATTAATAATGGTCCCTATGTGGTGATCAAAGGATATGACAGAAGTTTACCTTGCCCTGATCAATTTAACATGACAGGAGTGGTATACTTGGTGACCTGTACCATGAAAACTGCCTTCAATGTTGTAAAAACCACCAGAAGGTAAATGGACAGGATATATGAGCACCTTTAGGATATGGGAAAAACAAGCACACCAATGCCTTGAATACATATTCTGTTAGGTGTTTTAAATACTTCCCGTGATTTTGAATTCTGATGCCACTGTGAATATATACTGAGTACTTTCTTGTTCTTTTATTTATTATTAAAAATATTTTAACCTTTCATTGTGGCTGATCTGTCTAGTGATATTTAAGTTTTGAGAACACTTGCATATTTATTTAGTGACACTGTGTGAGCCACTCCTAATAGCCTTGGTCTTGGTCAAACTACCACTTGTATTAATATTAGTATTACATGGTAAGATTGGACACCCTTTGTTAACTGCTTTAAAGTAGCTGATAAGGAGTTGGCTGTTGGCAGTGATAGCTACCTTATAGTCTGGGCAAAAGGGAGTATAGCTAATAAACCTTTGACAGCCTTTCCGAGGTGTGTGTGTGTGTGTGTGTGTGTGTGTGTGTGTGTGTGTGTGTGTGTGTGTGTGTGTGTGTGTGTTGTGTGTGTGTGTCTTAATCAAACCTCAAAGAGTGTGTGTATCAGCTACTTGGACATGGACACGAAGCACTGCTTGGACAGAGAGGGTGCTGGAGGTCTTGGCTTGGCCACTCAGCTGAGATCTCAAGTCTATAGCTGTCACAGTGGAGTGTCTTATTGGGGATCTGGAGAAAGAGGGAGAAATCAGCCCTGGACTGACTACAGTCTCTGTGTGCTCTTAATGGAACTTGCATTTGATGCAGAGAGCTGCATCTGGAAGTATTGTGTGCATACCAGTTACCAGGTCTATATCAGAAGAGCGAACGTTCACAAGAACAAACGCTCAAACAATGAAAAAGCACAAATATCGAACTTGATATTGTGGGGGGCTGTGCTCCCCACACCCCCCTGCTAAATATATATTCCAACTCTGAGGTCACACTACAGTGAGGAAAGGGCAGATACCCTATCCTCACTGTACTATGACCCCAGAAATAGCATTTTGATGTCCGGCATTTTCGATCGGAAGAGCATTCATTCTTGTGAACTTTTGCTCTTCTGATATAGACCCCCCTGTTAACTTCTCAGTGTACTTCCCCCACTGGTGCTAGTGGCAAGGATTGAGACCCCTTGACTACTGGCCCAGTGGTGGTTTGTCACACAGACAAATGAGTTTTATGTAATGTAATTAGGGATTATTTTAGTAGGAATTCTTATTAAAAGTATTACATTAGATGTGTTTTATATTAAAGAAAGTACTGTTTCATTTTGAAAGATTTCAACTTGTTATTACAATGTTAACATTTGTAACAATGTTGCATTAATGTATGTTGATTTTCATTAGTCAGTTATTTCTTCAAATAATATGTCACCAGAAGATAATATCACTTTGAGAAAGTCCCAGGTGAATGGGGCAGTTCAAGTTATTAAATTAAGTTTAGACTACTGGTGAAACCTTGCAATCAAATTTTATTACTACAGTACAAGTGACTGTACTGAAGGCATACTTCTAATGATAATTTGAAATTAACACACTTGAATAAAAACACATTTTTGTATAATTTAAATGCATACTGTCCATATTGACATGATCAGAAAACATATTTATGTTACACTATCTCAGGGATTTTAAGCCTAGCTTTGTGCAACTATTAATGTCAAGCAAGCATGCACTTAAAGCAAAATTACATGAAGGGCATACATGTATATGCAAAAGATTCTATGAGAAGTACAGAAAAGAAACATTGTATTTAGTTTGAGGTTATGGCAGCTTTTAATTCTGCATACAGTATAAGTAGAGAGGTGATATTATAGGCAAGCAAGCAAGGACTTTAAACTGGTATAATCTGATATATTTACTGAATGTCTCCCCAAATACATAAAATGCATATTTTCTAGTATACATCTTGTGTCAGTAGTGAAAATGCAATTTATTAAAAAAAAAATACAAGAGAAAAAAAACTGTTAAAGTCCCATAACAAATATAACCATTTAAAGACATAATCAGAAAGATCAGCAAGGAGCTAAACATGACAATCAGAATGACCAAAGCTGAATGTGAACTAAAACTGGTATCAGAAGCCAAAGATGTCTACAAATCCTTCTTTGGTTAAATTAGGAAACAGACATACAGCATCTTGTAATGGATGCAACTAATCCAAAATGCTATTAACCACTATGACCCCAAAATCACAGATAACATACATGCAGACATATTTAGTGATAATTTTGGTCCAGAAGCAGTTGCTGAAATTCTACTGATCTCTATGATCTCTCTTAATCCTCAAGATCACCATGGAGCATGTCCTGACTGTACTTCCTAAAATTAATAACAATGCTTTTATTGACCCACATCATTTTTCTGAGTACCTAATTAACAGCATTAGCCATACTCCCTGAGCCTGTCCTGCACTTATTTAACTTATGTCTAGTCACACGCTCTGCATCTGTGGTTTGAGCCTGTCCTGCACAAAAGGGGTCCTATCACAGACCCTAGGAATTACAAGCCTATCAGCCTACATAGACAAATCTGTAAGGCCATGGAACATATCATATCTGATGTCTTACACTAGTTGAGACTCTAAGATTACTCTAGTTTGTTTATATAATACGGAAGATTTAGGATCATTACACATGTTAACCAGAGGTAACAGTATACTAATCAAGTACCTGACAAGTCATTTAGTCAATTTGCAGATTAATATTTGTTAACAGATAGTTAGATATAATATAAAAACATAAATGTAAAGTGCTGAAAGATAACTTACACTGGGCAATTAAAATAAGATATTAGCAGTCTTCTTCAAACCTTGACATATTTTTTTATTAATTAGCAGAAACAATGAAGAAATAACAGAATAATTAACAATCTTAGAACACAGCAGCAGCAAGGTGTAGAAAACAGTGATTAGATGCTACTGAATCAACTATAAACATCCTTAGTAATTTTAGCAAGGCACATTTTTATAATTTAGATTATAATCTCTGTCCTGATTTGTAAAAACCTTTTATCTGATTTTTAACAACTGTAGTGTTTTAATTTTAGATATTTAATAGATATCTAATAAACTAGTAGATGACACCCGTCTGCCCATTTATCCAGATAAAGCATGATTTACTGTGTTTCCATGCCTGTTAAGGATTTTTAATAACAGACCATAAAAAATAATGTCCATGGTAATGTAACAGATGTTGTCATTAATGGACACCCCTTCATCCTGATTAATTCAATTTCCTGTATAAAACAAAAATTAAAAATATAATGACTGGATTATTGCTATGAATAGTGTATACCATTATTATGACAGCCACTTTTGGCAGTAACCTATGTAATTGCAAAGAAATATTAAGAAATAACGCCCGCAATAATGTATTTGCTGTTACCATTCATAGACAACTCAACACAATCACTCCAACTCTCATAACTATCATTAGGAAAAGAAAGGAAAGGAAAGGAAGAGAAAGGAACAGAAAGGAAAGGAAAGGAAATGAAAGGAAAGGAAAGAAAGGAAAGGAAAGGAAAAAAAGAAAAGGAAGAGAAAGGAAAGGAAATGAAAGGAAAGGAAAGAAAAGAAAGGAACGAAAGGAAAGAAAGGAAAGGAAGAGAAAGGAAAGGAAATGAAAGGAAAGGAAAGGAAAAGAAGGGAAGGGAAAGGAAAGAAAGGAAAGAAAGGAAAGGAAAGGAAGGAAAGAAAGGAAAGTAAGGAAAGGAAGAGAAAGGAAGAGAAAGGAAAGGAAATGAAATGAAAGGAAAGGAAAGGAAAGGAAAGGAAAAGAAAGGAAGAGAAAGGAAAGGAAATGAAAGGAAAGGAAAGGAAAGGAAAGGTAAGGAAGAAAACTAGTGACTGGCTGACTTTTGTGAGCAATTTTCACAGTTATCAAAGCACATAGATATCAAAAGCTTGCTTTTCTGGACATGTCAATGCATGTTAGTGATTTTGTGGCCTCAGAATTTCTCATTGTCTTATATATGAAGTCAACTTATGCATACGTATGTATGTTAACTACCTTCTATGTAAGGCAATAAGTAAAGAACTAGGTATCTCAGTCCCTGTCCTTAGCAAGTTGCACATAGCTTTTATGTGAGTGACTTTTTCTGGCCTATAGATTAAAAATGTGCATTTAGCAGTTCTGTAAGAACCTTGCAGTATCATTATCATCAGCACTAAGAATACTTTGGCATCTAGTTATAAATCAGATTTTAGGCTCTAAATGATTAGTCACTTTTCCTGAGCAAGTGAAATATTTGTCTAACTAACTTAAGCTTGATTGTGCTTATAAGTTTCCTCACTGAACTAGCTCATTTAATCTTTGAGATGCTATGGTATCTTTCCAACTTTTGTAACATGTTAATATAAATTTGTGATTTAAAAGACACAAACTGGAGAATTATGCAAGTCCCCACCGAGTACAGCAGGGATAAACAGCCCATTTCTGCTCTTAGTTCCATATAGATGTTACGTATGCTTTGTTATGCATGTTTGAGTTTAAAATGCCTATATCTGTCCATTAAACTTTGTTTAGTTCATTATATGGTATCGTATGTGTTGGATGCAGTTTGAAGAGCTCTTGCATTTTATATAAAATACAGTTCTAACACAACATGCAAATATCAAGAATGGCCAAAATATAACTGCTGATTATACACTTGTGCAACATTCCACAGTTCATATATAAGAAACAATTATAAAAACAGGTGTCATAGTCCATCTGTGTGATGTAAGCTGTTGGGAAGAACTGCTTTTATTTTAGATTTTCAGGCACTTAAAGTTAGAACAGTTTACAATATAAAACTCCCTCTTAGAGGAACTGATTTTAAACTGCTTTCTTTGTGGATTGTGAATTATTTAGCTCAGAAGTTTCCTCTCAGCTCAGTGTTCATATAGTGAATTAGAATTCAGCTGCTAGAATGCAATTAATTTGGCAATAAGCATTACCCTATTATTTCAATGGTCAGACAGAACTACCACCAGCAGTTCGATATTCTTGTCATTCGCAGGATAGCTAGCATAACTGTCAATGTTTCTCTGTTTACCCTGACTTAAATGTCGCATGCTCTTAGGGAAAGTCAATTCTCTCCCTCTCTTTTACTTCATATTTAAATGCATTTGCATATTTGTTTGTTTAATCTATATGGTTTGATAGTTTAATTTTAGAATGTTTAACTGTATTTATTTTCTTTATACTTTACTTCTGCAATATTTGACTTTCTTATTTTAATTCCTACCAATAACTACTAAGTGTTAAAATTGTCCATGGGTTTCTGGGGCAGATTTCTCTTCAAGTTTATCATTTTCAGGACATTTTGATCAAATGCTATGCAACATGTTAAAAAACGTAATAAATAAATGAATAAATCTTACTTTAAGCCCTTCACCTGAACACATGCACAAAACCATTGTTACAGTCATAGGTAAGCTTAACATTCATCACATATTTTCTCACTCTAATTTTAACACATTTGAATTACTTTCTCTTTCTCCTCAGCTAAATACTTAAAATATAATGTCTGGCTGCATAATGCTGTTTTCAATGATTTGCTTTCAATCTTAGCTTTGACGCCAATTCCTGAACTCAGAAATAAAAAGTGGATTATGACTGGAAGAAGCCAATGTACTGCTCATTTAAAGCTGACCTTAAATGCTTTTCTAGTTCAAATGTTAGCCTTCATTTCATCTGAAACACAAAACCCTAGGGTGCTTTCAGACTTTATTACACAGGCAAGCATTGCATAAGAAAGGTCATTAACCATGGATTATCAATACCTTCGGTATCACGTAATCATTTTGCAATGCATTTAGGAAGTAGCACTGTGTACATGTGACTACCAAATTCTGCTTGATCCAGCCTAGTCCTTTTAACTAAATGCTCTCCTGAACTTTCCTAACAAGATTTATAGCAGGCTATTAATACTAAAACAAATCTAATTTAGTATTCTGTGAAATGTTGCAATATGATGGTTAAGAGGTGTTTAGATGGAATTAATTATGAAGTCACCTTCCAGTATCACAATAAATAAAATAAAGTATTCAACAGAATCTGTGCTTATGCATTGGGTTTGAATAACTAGAACACTGGCTGTGAAACAATAATTGCATTGCTTTTGTATTGTTTTCATACTACATTTTCAGGCTACTTCAGTTTACTTGGTTTACAGGATTTTAAAGAAGAAGAAAAGACTTTTGAATAATGCTATTAAGGCTAGACCATTTTTGTGCATTGACAGCTGCACTACACTTCTGGCAAGTTTGTGGCAGCATTAGAAAAGTTTCAATTACATTTGAGCAATAGGACTGTTGTGCCAAAATTAAAACATTATTTAAAATTGATATCAATTCACAAATATGTATATCTCTTTCTCTCTGTCTCTTATCCTCTCTGTATTGGTAGATGCATACAGATCATTATATAAAAATATGTATGTTTGCTATGCATCGCATGATCAAATTCATCATATTTTCACTTATGCTGATCTGTGCAGTGTAGTGATACCTCTGGTATGACATCATTATTATAAATGACATGGTCCAATCTTTATTTCAGAACACATATCAATTTAAGACAGTCTATGAAAGAAGGTATAGCATAGTGAAAGGCAAATTAAAATTATGCTATGCTATCATGAAGAAACCTGTGGTCCATGGTTGGTGGGGCCATGTAGCACTGGACCTAGCTGCACTTTGACTAACAGTGAGACAATTTGTTTCAGCAGGTAAAGAGCCTGGAATTACTACTGCTAATCATGTGTTATGTTATTGTGCTGCAAACCATCACTGCTGGAAGATCAGACTTTAATGTTGCAAATGTTTTTAGTACACCAAAACTGATTATCTGAGATACTGTACTTTTGATTTGGTCACAGGAATCACAGAACAGGGAAAATGCAAGTTTCATTTTTATTTTACATGTGTTCCCTTATTCTTAGTTTAAATATAAACCAAACCTTGGTATATGTACAGATCAGGTGTGTGTGTGTGTGTGTATGTGTGTGCATGTGTGTGCGTGTGTGTGTGTGTGTGTGTGTGTGTGTGTGTGTGTGTGTGTGTGTGTGTGTGTGTGTGTGTGTGTGTGTGTGTGTGTGTGTGTGTGCAGGTGGTCAGAGTACCCACCTTGGTGCTCCCTGCAAAAACAATTGTTTTCTAATACGTGACATTTTTATTGGTTTGGATGTGTTGGATAATTTGCATCCTGACTAAGGAAGATGCTGCTAATCATAGTAAATCTAAACAGCCCCTCTTTGGTACCCTGGGTAATACATTTCTTTGCTTAAATATTGCTTTTTGGGAATGAGGCTAGTGCATGTTTACATGCATCGTTGCAACCATCCCTTGTCTGCAGCAGCTTTTTTCCATTCTGTATTTTATACTGCCAAGAAGAGCTATATTGCAACTTGGTATTGGGGAAGTCTGATGCATACTGATGTATGTCCCTGACCTGCCTCTGGAGTGCTGAGGTAAAACTCTGGGGAGAACGCAGCTCTATAACAATGTTGATTACAGGAGTAAGTGTGACATCACCTTTATCTTTGTTTAACTATTTATGCTGCATTAAGTGTTACAAAGACACATCATGAATAGTGTTCCTCATGAATCTATAGCCTTGTACAGACATTAAGTATAATTTGGTGGTTCATTAAAGAGTCTATAGCCATGCTTTTCTTACTACGTTGTGCCAACACATTTACAATATCTGTTTAAATTAATTTTAGTCATGCTAGTTCAATGAATATCTTTTAACTGAAAGCATTATTATTTACATAATATACAATATAACCAAGAAATGTAATAATACACTAACTGTTGGAACAGGCTGAAAATGGCAATTAAATAGTTCCAGTTGACAAGATTTTCTTATTCATTACTGAATACCTTATAATGGTGTCATAGCCCATCTTTGTGATATCAGTGCTATCTAATGTATTTGTAGATTTGTTAAAGGAGAAAATAAAATAAATATGTAGACTGGGGTTTTCTGATACAATATCACACATGTACAGTAAACAAAATGACCTCAGCAAACTGTATTCAGTTATGTCCTGGTACTTAACTGCTGTTTTCCCATTACATTGTATTATTTTTCTTTTTCAAATTATATTTTAATTGCCAAGTTTTGTTGCAGTTTTAGAGGTACTATGTCGGGTGTTCTTAACATAAATTTGTTTATTACACTTTAGAGTTTTGAGTACTTCAATAATACAAACAGTAGTATAATTGCCACATATAACTTACATGTTATGACCTTTAGATCACAACTCTGAAATAATTGCAATCACTTAATTGCTTTATTCTGTTTCACACTGAAAAAGTAAAGAAAAATCTGTTAGACTTTATAAAAATAACTTATTTATAGTGAGAATGGAATGCTAAAGTCTTTTTTTATTATTAAGACCCAATAAATAATTACAGCTACTGTCCTCATAACCTGATCTTGTGGATAAATAAAAGTGCAGCTTTCATGTTTATGGGTTGCATGTTGTGCTTTGGAAAGTGATGCAGGGGGAATTTTACCTTAACTGCCACCAATTCCTATACCATTAAACTACTTGTTTTCTTCAATGGATGGATGTGACAAAGCTACTGAAATGATAATGATAATGCTAATACTAATACTAATACTAATACTAATACTAATAACAATACTGATACTAATACTAATACTAATACTAATACTAATAACAATACTGATACTAATACTAATACTAATACTAATACTAATACTAGTAACAATAAAAATGCAGGTGCAGATCAATGGAAAACCTGAAATAGACATTATGTACAATGAATAATAGATGCAGAGTAATAGCTTACTGTGACACAAACATGCTGACTAGAAATGTAAACTCCTGGTTTACTTTGGGAAAAACAGTGAGGATGGCACCTATTGCTTTAGACAGCTCCCTATAAACTGAAATCTACTTATGTACTGAAGAAGATATAACTCGGCAGCAAATTACCTTGCCAGAAACATGCACGCTGAAAATGTCAACAGTGAGGTTATTATAGATAGTATTTAAAAGCTAATTAAAATGATGTATGGACTTTTGCATCATTTTCCTAGCTGTCTTTTTGTAATTTGAATGGAAACCCTGCTGTTGGTTGAATCTTGCTACGGTGATACTCAGAACATAAAATCAAGAGGATAAGAGTAAATTGTGCATCACGTTAAGGGAACTTGAGTGGTGCATTGTACATGCAGAAGAGGCAGAAGATGAGTTTAACATTTTTCTGCAAGCTTTTCCCCTTTCTGAGGCAGCTTGCTTCTACATCAAGAATGCGGGTGGATATTTACTCATCTGCAGAAAAGATGAAATGTGACTTTTTTATGACCGTTTGTGTTTTGATTATGTTTGGAATATTTTCAGGTTTAGAGGATAACATAAGTGATTTATTTTTGTTTATTGGCCTTGTGGTATACAATCCTTCACAGTCAATTTGATTTGAATTCTGTCAATAATAGAGTAACTCTGAGACAGTGAATGCGGTGTTTGGCATTACAAAAATATATTACCACTGGAATGATTGTTATTGTTCATAGGGAAATCTATATGTTTATTGAATGGCATAATGATTTCCTCTTCCACTTTATAGAGTCTAATGCATGGTCATTTCACAAACATAACAAATTAGATTCTCTGGGGAAAAGACTGTTGATGCTCTGGTTACCATTACAGAAATATACTGCATTGTAAACATTTTTATTCCTCACAGTGAAATTTGTACTTTTATCCAGTGGCATAATGTTTCCTGTTTTTTTTTCTAGAGAGTCCCATCATAGACACTTCACATGCAATTCACATTAAAATGCTTGAAGGAGAAGGTGCAGATGATTGTGTGCTCCAACTCTGGCTATACAATGGATATTCTTTCTTCAATAAAAATGCATGATGCATGTGTTTCATGTTTTTGTTCTAATGACACGGGATAATTACCACAATCTTTACCTCTCAGCTTTTTCACCTGGTGTCCTAGGATATTTTGGGAAGAAGGTTTGATGGTCACTGAGAAACAACTAAAAATCACACATACACACACACACACACACACACACACACACACACACACACACACACACACACACACACACACTAAAAATCAGTAGTCTATTACCTTAAGGAAGCAGCAGATGAAGTTGTTTACTTAATGTATGCCTTGCCTGTAAATATGGATTGCATCTAAACAATGAGTTTGCCATTCTGCATCACTTTGCATTATTAGTTGCAGGTTACGTTTGCTTTTTGGGTATATGTCAGTTGGGCTTTACTCCTTATTTATTCATATACTTACATATGTGCCTGCCTGCTTGTCTATCTCTTTAAATATTCATTTTTGTCACAGTGCCCCTGTGACTAACAAGCCTGCCTCCTGGTTGCTCTGCTGATCCACATGTTCTCACTGGGCTGAGAGCTTTACAACCTGTTCATTTCTCTAAAAAAAACTGTTCAGCATGTCAAGAAGAGTGCTGACAGTTGTGTCTGGGATCAGGCGTTTTAGTTATGCTGTAGTGTTGTCCTCCACTCATGCCAGCTGATACCTCTGGGACTGGGCAGTTATTAGGTGCTGCTCAAGACAATCACTCACTTCTATGAGGTAGATAAGTTACAGATCCCCTATCTGCCTTTCAGTGAACACCTCCACTGGCTCTCTGGTCTCCACTGAGGAGCTCAATGAACTATGTATTCTTTGTCACGTGTTGCTTACCTTCCACTGTAAGAGAAGCAAATGGGGTCAGACCCTTATTCATCTCTTGTTCCATAGTTGGCTCCTTCAGCATGGGGACCACTTATTCATCCCAGAATCTCTGACAGCTAGGGCTCTATCCTTCTCAGCTGACACTCTTTACTTATGAATTGTTTCTTTAAGTCATTTAGGAGATGATCCCAATCTCTGGTTTTAGAGCTGTATTATACAGTTTAATTATAAAGTATGTCATATTTTGTATTCTTTGGGTGAAGACGCTCACCTCAGAGGTTTGTGGGAGATTTTGAATGTTTCTACGGTTGTGTTTGAAGAAAATTACTTTTAAACTTCACTTGATGACTGTGGGGATTGAGCAATTCACTCAATCAGAAAGTGCTCCCAGGCTAAGCCCGAAGAAGGTTCATGTAGATCAGTGGTATAACCAGGTTAACAAATACAAAAAAATGTACACAGATATTTTCAGGAACCTCATTTGCACACTGAAGTAGATTTATCTGAGTTTGATTGTAGGGAAGAATGTAAAGGATTATTTCTGATCTTTAGGAAGTTGCATTACATTTGATGACTATAGTCATCATAGAGTCATAAGTACTGCCTATAATTTTTTTTCCCAATATGATTTATTAAACATTCAGTAAAAATCTGCAGCAATAAATAACAAGAAAAACAAAGAAAATTGGTATTAATACAGTTCATCATCAATACAAATGATTGGTGCCAAAGTCATGGCCTTAAACTCAATGCAAAACAAACTGCATTATCATTCTTTCAGTATGAACAATGTTCCTCCTAACTACCACATCAATAGCAACACCCTATGTATGAACTCAGTGGTGATAGACCTTGGAAAGCAGGTTGACAGCAATCTTACCTTTGATCAGCATGTCTCCATAGTGGTAAGAAGGGTATTCAATATTGCTCATGTCATAAGTAAGGGCATTACCACTTGAAAAAAAAGAAGTTAAGACCTCCCTGTACTCTTCCCTCATCAGGCCAATGATTAGGTACAATGCCCCTTTTGGTATGTACCTTTCCAAGCACCTGCAGCAATTGGAGAAACCATAAAGATTCCTCACAAGGACAATTCAAGGTCAGCATCTGTCCTATGTGGATTATCTGAAATCACTGTCACCTTATTCTGTTTCATACAGACTACTCATAGGTGATGTCTGCCTTGCATATAAGGCAATCTCTGACCCAGCATTATTGGAAATGCTGCATATCTGCATGTCAAATGGCACATGGGCTACTCACTCTAAAAATGTAACCTGGTATGTGATGAGATGCCCAACACTGCTGTCAATATGTGATGGCCACCACTGCCACCAATATGTGAAGTCACCATGCTGGGCCAGTAATCTAGGAGCCTGAATCCTCATCACTGACACTGGAGAGGAATGATCACTTGGAATACAGATGGATACACTCAGTATTTTCAGATGCAGACCTCTCTGTATCAAGCACAAATTTCCTTAAGAGCACACAGGGAACACACTCAGCCTGGGGTCCGGATTTTTCTATATCTGCCTCCTTCCGGGTCCCCAGTAAGACTCCCCACTGGTACAGCTGTAGCGTTAGGTCCTCAGCCAAGTGTCCAAGTTAAGTCCTCCGGCACCCTCTCTGCAAACCCAGTGCTTTGTGTCCCTGCCATAAATAGCTGACACACACAGTCTTTAAGATTTCATTTTTACACACACACGCACACACACACACACGTGCGCGCACACACACGCACACACACACACACACACGCTCACACACACGCGCACACACACACGTGCACACACACACACACACACACACACACACACACACACACACACACACACACACACACACACACACACACACAGACACAAACACACACCTGGGAAATGCTGGCACAAATTACCCACTCTATCAACTTTGCCGAAACTGTAAGATAGATTCACTTCCACCAGTCAGTTACTATATGGCACATAAAAGAGTATCCAGTTATGTTGAGTGAAGTTAATATTAATACAAATGACAGTATCTGACCAAGACAACTAGGCCTTCTGGAGTGGCCCACACAATGTCACCTAATAAATATAAGTGCTCTCAAAGATTAAATACTTTCTACAAGGACCAGTCATAATAAAAATTTTAAATGTATTTAATAATAAATAATAATAGAACATGAAAATATTGAATATATATTTACAATAAACCGCACAGTTCAAATCCCAAAATACATTGAAATTAACATTGATGGACAGACTCATACAAATAAAGAAAAACACTTTCTAAACTTAGCTTCACTATATTCCTGACTCAATCTAAGAGAATTTACTGTTGCCTAATAACTTACTTGGGCAAGGTAAGATGAAATACGTGAGCAGCATTTCTAGTCAGGCCCCCCCAAGCAGAATACGCAGTACTCTGAGATTTCTCTCTGTAATATCTAAAATATAATTTGCAAGAGGGTTGAATGACCTCAGCTGGTCACCTGACTCTAAGTTCTTGCAGTATTCACTTTTGAAGCTGAGACATGAATTTAGCATAGATACAACTAAGTTTTTATGCTAGTGATTGGGGCTTCCCTTCTTTTTACTGAGCTAATGAGCAAAGGTTTTTTTTTTCCAGACCTAGTATCTCTGTTCCTATTCAGCAACGTGGAGTGACATTTTAATGGTTTAAAAGTGTATTTACATTTCCCTTATTTTTCTTAAAGTAAGATAGCTGGTACATTTAATTTAGTTGCAATAATACATGTACATTTCTTTTCATTCCAGCAGGGTGAGTTTTGATACAGTTTAACACAATTAACAGAAGCAAAGCTCACAAATTCATTTTCGGCACAAGTATCTGCACAAATCAGTTTGATATACAAATGATATACAGTTCTAATACATTTGTAACACAAGCATCTTGTATAAATCAGTTTGAAAATTAAAGGACATATCATTCTTTACAAAACTCCAGCTGGCAGGTTCTGATCTGATCTTACCACTCCCTACTCTATGTCTCAGGTAGGAGACCTCTTCATACCTACCTGACACATAATGGGCTTAATGGCCAACCCTGCCCTCTGCAGTCTGCCCAGCACCTTCCTGACATAGGTTCATAGGTGTGTACTAGACTAATGGCCCTGGAGCCTTTACAAGCCTAGCCCATAGGATTACCCTAGCATCATGTCACCTGACCTTAGTTCCTAGTGGCTCTGTTGAGTAGAAATGCTACGAGATGAACAACGACTCACACACCAAATTCCGACACTGGTCTGGTAAAGGCAATAAAGGTAGACGCAGCTTCCACAGCTAATCCGTTTATTGTACACAAAACGACAGGATGCCACAATAAACAAACATCCACTGAATATCCACTGAATATCTACTCTGTTGAGTAGAGCCACTGGAGTGATCCTCGGGGTAAATTTTTTATTTCCCATCCACTCATCAAGTGCTCTGCTTGACATGTTGAAGGTGTTCTTGTGAGGAATGGCTGTAGATGAATATCATCCAGTTAAGCAAGAGCATAATCGTTTGCTCCTGCTAGGATATGATCTACCAGCCTCTGGAAAGTTTCTGGGGCATTTTTTATCTCAAAGGGCATCTTTGTGAACTCATACAAGCCTAAAGGAGTCACAAAGACTGACCTCTCTGTAGTATTGGGAGTCTAGGGCACCTGCCAGTAGCCCTTGGTAAGATTAGTAGTGGTCAGATTCTTAGCCCCACCCATCTGTTCTAAGGCTTTATCTGTCCTAGGCATGTGGTAAGCATCTGACTCTGTGTGGCTATTTAGTTTCTAGTAGTCCACACAGAACCTGGAGCTGTCATATTTCTCTGGTACCCACACCACCTGGGAGGTCCAGGTATCCTGGAATCCTGGATTACTCCCCGTTCCAAAATCTCCAGTATCTTCTCCCTCAGAGTCTGTCTGACTCACTCAAGCACCCTGTAAGGTGCCTGCTTCATAGGTCTTTGGGGACCTGTATCCAAATGGTGCTGCACCAAGTGGGTGCACCCTGGTATCCCAATGAACATGTTCCCAAACTTCTGTAACACTCCTTGGATTTCTTGAACGTAGGAATGGGATAGCTACTGGGGAGATTGCTAACCCTTTAACTAAGGTGTCAGTTTGAGCCTCACTGAGGACATCAGTCACTAGAACCCGATCAGACTCCTCCTGCAACCCATTGCACATACTAAGTATAAGGTTCTCCCTATCATAGTAAGGCTTCATCATGTTAACATGGAACAATATGTTCCCTTACCTCTTGCCTAGCAGTTCTGCCAGGTAGTTAACATCACTGACCTTTCTTACCACTTTGAAGGGTCCCTCCCAAGCTGCCTGCAGCTTATTCTGTCTGACAGGAATGAGCACCATCACCTGCTGTCTCACAGCAAACTCTCTGGCTCAAGCATTTCTGTTATACCAGACCTTTTTTCTGTTGTTGGGCTTCTGCAAGGTTCCTATGAGCTAAGCCCATGCGCTCCCTCAACCTTGTCCTGAGGTTTTAGCCATATGTCACAACAGACTCCTTGTAGGATTCACACTCACCCCACCACTCATCACAAATCAAATCAAGAGGCCCCCTCACTCTATGCCCATACAGCAACTCAAAGTGTGAAACAACTGTGGATTCCTGGGATATCTCCCTGTACGCAAACAGCAGATGGGGCAACTATTTGTCCCACTCTCTCTTAAACTGGACTGCAAATGTCCATAGCATGGTCTTTATTGTAGAGTTTAACCTCTCCACAAGATCATTAGTCTGCGGGTGGTGGGGGTGTTCCTGAGGTGTTTCACACCACAGCACTCCCAAAGACAAGCCAGCAGATCTGCCATGAAATTAACACCTCTGTCAGTCAGTATTTCTCTTGGAAAACCTACCCTGCTGAAGATCTCTAGCAAATTATTTGCTACCTTCTCTGCCTCGATGGATGACAGAGCCACTACCTCAGGGTATCTAGTAGCATAATCTACTACTACTAAGATATACTTCTTCCCTGTGAAATTTGGGGTACTCAGAGGCTCCACAATATCTATAGCTACCCTATGAAATGGCTCCTCAGTCAGAGGCAAAGGCATCAAAGGAACTTTGACCTTGTCTTCTGCCTTGCCTACTTTTTGGCACTGCTCACAGGTCATGCAGTACCCTGTTACATCCTTGGAAATCCCAGGCCAATAAAAGTTCTGCATAATATGTCTCTTGGAACACTTTATGCTCATATGACCTGCAAAAGGAATGTCACAGTCTATGCCTAGAAGTGCCACATGGTAGGCTCTGGGCACTACCAACTGCTGTATTAACTTACCTTCTAGTCTCCCTCAGGGACCACTCTCTATACATTAATCCTTTGTTCCAGTATACAGGTGTCCCCTTTCCTTGAGAATAAGGCGCCACCTTAGCTACCTCCCTTTAGCCATGTAATGTAGGGTCTGAGAGATGAACCTGTCTCAACTCTGTCTTTGTAACTCTTCCCAGCTCCCCTTCCACAGGAAATCTGGTATCCTGTTCTGACAGCAGTACCCCACAGCCTGGGTACTACTACTCACCTCTGCCTTTGCAGTCAGTCTGTCCAAGGAACATCCATACCTACTGTGAAGACCCACCACTGGACCAGTAATCAAGGAACCTCAATTGTCACCACTGGCAACAATGGGGGATGTTCACTGGGAGGATGACAGTTACACACACAGTATTTCCAGATGTTGCTCTCTGCATCAAGTGCAATTTCCCTTTAAAGCACACAGAGATCACAGTCAGCCTAGGGTTGGTTTCTCACTCTTCCTACAGATCCCCAGTAAGACTCCCCACTGGCACAGCTATAGAGTTGTATAGTGCTTCATGTCCCTGCCCAAGTAGCTGACACACACACACACACACACACACACACACACACACACACACACACACACACACACACACACACACACACACCTGCGAAAAGTTGGAACAGATTTATTATCTATGCCCCCTTCAGCCCAGACTATAAGGTAGTTACTACTGCCACTAGTCACTCCTTATCAGCTACTATAAGGCCCTTAACAAAGGGTGTGCATTCTTACTGTGTAATATTAATATTAACAAAGATGGTAGTTTGAGCAAGAGCAAGGCTATTAGGAGTGACCCATATGGTGTCATCAAATAAACATGCAAGTACTCTCAAAATTGAATTTCTCAATACAGATCAGCCGCAATGAAAGGTTTAAATTTATTTAGTAATAAATAATCGAACAAGACAATGCTAAATATGTATTCACAGCAACATCAGAGTTGAAAAACACAGGAAATATTTATAGCAACGTTGCAGGACAGTTTCAAATAAATAAAGAAAAATATCTAAACTAAGCTTCGCTATATTCCTGACTGAATCTAAGAATTATACTGTAATCTAAGAACTTACTAACAGAGCAAGGCAGGTGTGGTGAATTGATCTTCTTGTTGTTGTCAGGTCCAAGACTGAAAGCAGAATTCTCTGTCTCACTAAGAGAATTCTCAAATTAATATTTAAAATATTACTGCTGGCATAGCTTGCAGAATGACATCATTTCTTGTCATCTGACTCCTAGTTCCCAGGCCAAACCACCATTGATGAAGCTGGCAGTATTTAGCATCTACCTGTAAATATATACAGACAAGGGCTTCTTCTCAGATATCTGGCAGATGCTGGAAGTAATAAAACAATTGCATTCCTCCATGCTTTCAAGACTAATAATTAGTTCACCCTAAAGACAAAACAGAAAGTTTCCTAGTATAGACATTGTGTCTTTTGCTCCATTGAAAACTGAAATGTACCATCTTTTGTGGCCTAGCCATAAAGTAATTTAATTTCAGTTATTCTTCTGAAGCTTGTTGGACAGTTAAAATATATAGATTTAAACAGTTACAATAGTACATGTACATTTCTGTTCTCTTCCAGTAAAGCACACTGTGGATCTATTTTAAACACAATCATTTTACAAATACCTTTTCAACACACACACACACATTTGTACAAGCAGTTTGATATACACATGACATACAGTTCTAACACATTTGTAACACAAGCATCTTATATAAATCATTTCGATATTCACCAATGACATATAATTATTTACAAAATTGCAGCTAGCTTGGCTGGCAGATCTCCTTCTGTCACACCTAGCTGCAGCTCTAGCTCACCTTCTGTCTCACTGCTATAAGGTAACTCCCTCCCTGAAGTAGCCACAGAACCACTCCCATCTTCAGGTGTGGGGTCTGTCTAGGTCTCCCCCAGGCTAACAGAACCACATGCCTGACTCCAAGCCTGACTGAGTGTCACTGCATGCACACAAGGTACTGCATTATCAAAATCATTTCCTATCAAGAGATCTGCAGGGATATCCTCAAACACACCTACTTGCTTGCTTCATTTTCCACTCTCCCAGTCAAGGTGAACCCTGATCAAAGGCATTTGGAATGGGATCCCTCCTAAAGCTCTGACTGGAGCGAGCTGCTCAAGCAAGTACTGTTTGCATTTAGCCACTCCAGGCTTAACAATTGTTATGTCAGAGGCTGTGTCACTCTTAGCAGTGGCCTGTTTTCCATCCACTAAAATCGATATAAACTCTGCTGGTAGTTTGGTACTCCTGCTTTCTCTAGACAAGTTACCACTGGCATTTTGTTATTCCATCTTGCTGGCTCCCCCCCCCTTTTGTTCCCTACCTTGCCTCCGTGGACATCTATATGCTACATGGAACCACTGGTTACATTTAAAACATTTAACCCTTGATCCTGGCCATGTACCTTAACTAGTGGCTTCCCCTGTTACTGACAGACTCTGCTGTTGTGGTTTAGACTGCCACTATGGGTTCCATTATATCCATGTGCAGTACTGGGTATCCCTTTCTTGTAAAGTGATGCCCTGGTTGCTTGGTGAAGATCTCCTTTATTCCTCAATGCATTTGCAGAGTTGCATTGCCTGTCTGCCAACCAGATTCTGATGTCCTCAGGCAAAGTTCTAAAGGCTTGTTCCCCCACTAACAGGTCTGCCAGCCCATGAAAAGAAGTGACCTGACACCCACTCACCCACCTCTGAAAATAAGTGCTTAGTTCAGCAATATAATCAAATACACTTTCATCTGCCTTGCGTCTATGCTCACAAAACTTTTTTTTCTGTTAGCTTCAGGTGTTAACTTAAAGCATAATAATAAACAGTGCTTAACTGTATCATAATCTAAGCAATCAATATCAGACAATTTAGAAACAGCAGTTACAACTTTACCATGGAATAAAGAGGTCAGAAACTGTACCCAAAGCTCTTGGTCACCATTATACTGTTTACATACCCTTTGAAATATGTGGATAACACTATCAAAATTATAACCTTCTGTAAATTGTGAAAGAAATTTACTGACCTTTATTGCTTCTGGGGTTTGGTTATTCCCTTCCCCATTACCTCCATGATCTTAGTGAAGATTCAACATCTCCCTCTCATGTTGATACTTCTTTTCCTTTTCTTCTGCCTCCAAACACCACCGTCTCTCATTTCCTTTGGCCTCCAAACTCCACAATATCTCATTTTCTTAAGTCTCCAAATGCCTCAGTCTCTCTGATGATTCTAGTTCCAAATGTCTGGCCTCCAGTTCAAGTCTTTTTAATTCCAGACTGATTTTTTAAGTCTTCTGAGGAAAAGTTGAACTGTCCTGTTTCTGAGGGCTGAAAATTCCCATCACCAAACTGGTTATCCTCCTGGTCGCTGGTCTGTGCTGCAGCTGTGATTAAGGCAGCAATCATTTCCCCTTTCATCAGGTTGGCATGCACCAGTCCTTTGGCTTGGCACATCTCAGACAACTGGTTCTTGTCAGCTTGCATACTGATCTGCTGACATCCTTACCTGCTCTACCTAACTACGCTAACAAAAAGTAAATAAATAAAACTATTGTGATATGAAACTCTGAATGTACTTTGTGGCTGCTTGAGACTACAAGCACCTTCTTTAGTGACAACTGCTTACAGGATAAAGAAATTCAATATCCACATCCTGCTCACCAATATTAGAGCATGTGATGGTCCCACCACTGCCATTAATATGTGATGCCCAACACTGCTACCAATATGTGATGGCCACCATTGCCACCAATATACGACATACCCAAGTAGGGCCAGTAATCAAGCAGCCTGAATCCTCACCACTGACACTGAAGAGGGACATGCACTTGGAATACAAATGGGTGCACTCACTATTTCAGATGCAGACTTCTCTGCATCAACCACAATTTCCCTTAAGAGCACACACGGAACACACTCAGCCAGGGGTCTGGATTTCTCTATATCAGTCTCCCTCCAGGTCCCCAATATGACTCTGCACTGGTACAGCTGTAGGGTTAGGTCCTTAGCTGAGTTCCCAAGCCAAGTCTTCTGGCACTCCCTCTGTGAACCCAGTGCTTCATGTCACTGCCCAGAGTAGCTAACACACATACTCTTTAAGACTTAATAACTAGCACACACACACACACACACACACACACACACACACACACACACACACACACACACACACACACACACCTGGGAAAGGCTGGCAGAGATTACCGACTCTACCACCTTTGCCCAGACTACAAGGTAGATTCACTGCCACCATCAGTTGCTATAAGGTTCTTAAAAGGGTATCCAATTATGCTGTGTGAAGTTAATATTAATACAAATAATAGTAGCTGACCAAGACAGCTAGGCCTTCTGGCATGGCCCACACAGTGTCACCAAATAAATATAATTAATCTCAAAGGTCAGATACTTTCTACCAGGACCAGCTGCAATAAAAGTGATAAATATATTTAATAATAAATAATAAAATAACATGAAAATATTGAAAATGTATTTACAGTAATCCACAGAGTTCAAATCATAGAAAATATTGAAATTAACATTGATGGACAGACTCATACACATAAAGAAAAATGCTCTCTAAACTGAATTTCACTATATTCTTGACTGACTATAAGAGAATTTACTGTTCTCTAATAACTTAATTGGACAAGACAAGATGAAATACATGAGCAGTCTTTTTAGTCAGGCCCATCAAACAGAATACTCAATACTCTGAGATTTCTCTTTTGTAAAATCTAAAATATAATTTCCAAGAGGGATGGCAGAATGACCTCATCTGGTCACCTGACTCTAAGTTCTTGCAGTTTTCCCCTTAGAACTTTAGACAGGAATTTAGCATAGATGGCTACAATACAGATCTAAATGTTTATGGCAGTGCCTGGGGCTTCCCCTATTTTTACTGAGCTAAGGAACAACCGCTTTTTTCCAGACCTAGAATCTCCAGTCCTATTCAGCACTGTGGAGTGCTGTTTTAATGGTTTAACAGCTCATTTACATTTCCCTTACTTTTCTTAAAGTAAGCAAGCTGGTACATTTAATTCAGTTGCAATAATACATCTACATTTCTTTTCATTCCAGCAGGGTGCACTGTTGACACATTTTTAAAACAATTAACACAAGAAAAGCTCACAAATACATTTTCAGCACAAGCATCAGTAGAAATCAGTTTGATATACAAATGACATAACATTCTAATACATTTGTAACACAAGCATCTTGTATAAATCAGTTTGATGTTCAAGGAGATATAATTCTTTACAAAACTCCAGCTGCCTATGCTGGCACTTGCCCATATCATCACATACCACATTAATAGAACCTGCTGAGGGATAGATTTGTCTCCCACAGGTAACCACACCTTTGGGACAGACTCCCACTTCATGTCAAACACAGCACCTTATTGGCCCTATTCAGACGCATTCTGGATGATTGAATGGGTAACCGTGCATTACCCCCAGGGGTTCTGCCTGTGTCCCTCTTGGACACTGGCATTTGGTGCTGATCATGGAAATAAGAGTAGAACTTGACTAGGCTTATAAAAGCCCTAGGCCTATTAGCCAAGTAACTTCCTATGATCCTATATCTATATCTATCTATAAATATATATATCTGTACATCATACATCTGGAGCATTTTTCCCCAGCCTGTACTGAAAATGTGTTCTGTCCCAGTCGGACTTACCCAGTAAACAAATGTTAAATAAATAATATATATATATATATATATATATATATATATATATATATATATATATATATGTGTGTGTGTGTGTGTGTATTTATATGGGAACACTACTAAATCTAGAACTTTTGAAATCTCAAATTTCGAAAGCTCGAGACCATGTAGCCGAAACCCCACATTACTGAAAGACCAGAAGCGCGAAATTCAAAATCCCGATGTTAAGGGATTTTGAGTTAGCGCTTCTGGTGTTGCGGTTCAGGTAAGTATGTGTGTGCAAGGGTGTTTGTGAGGGGCTTTAGTGTGTGTAAGTGTGTGTTGTGACTGTGGTGCATGTGTCTGTCAGGGGCTGTAATGTGTGGGTGTGAGTTTGCCTTGTGTGCATGTTTGTGCGATCTCGGAGTTAGAATATTAAAGTAGGGGGTGTGGGGGCACAGGGGGGCGAAGCCCCCCTGCTTATCTTTAGTGTAGGGTGGTTTGTTTGGTTATAAGGGGAAGCTGTGTGTATGTTTGTGTGTGTGCTGTATGTATGTAGTACTTTCTCGATTTTGAATTTCGCGCTTTTAACATTTCGGTAATGTGGGATTTCGGGCTTGTAGTCTCGGTATTTTGGGCTTCAGGATTGTGTAATTTCGGGATTCAGTAGTGAATCCATCTATATATATATATATATATATATATATATATTTATATATATATATATATATATATATATATATATATATATATATATATATATATATATATATATATATATATATATATATATATATATACAATTCATCATTGGTCAACAGCACAAATTAATGACAAAAAAATTACTGCTAGCACAAATGTGTGGCATACAAAATGAGTGAATCACAAAACACTGACAACTTGTTTCCAACTATTAATAAACTTCATCTACAAAACCCACCCAGATCAAGCATCATTTGAATAGTGTTACTGTTAGGGAAAGAGTTTTTAGTAATGTAATGTGTAGCATTTGGTTTAGATTCAGGGAATGGTTAGGATTAGGGTTAGCACACATGGGTGAGCAGGCACTGGGTTTACTGTATTTTCAAATGAAATAAAAGATACAAAACATGTTGCTGAGCAGCATCTGTTTTCCTCTCTAATCTAACTATTTTTTCTTCTGTTAAATAAAAACACCTGGGGTTCAATAATCTCCATGTAGGCTTAACACACAGCCTACATGGAGTTTATGGGTTTGCAGGGTGAGCAGCAATGTGAATTGCATATACATGCCGAGCACCATGTTTAAACATAAACAAACATGGTTTCATGGCCAGCGACAGTGTTGCCAGCCAGGAATCCATGTAAAGCACCACAAACCACAGTAGACATTTAAACCTGTTTACTGATGGGCAAATTAGGCTTGTGTGTTTGCCTAAAATGCCACAATGATTACCAGAGTTATTAATAAAGCCATGTATATAGTTCTAACAAATTGCATGACAGTATGTACAGTGCAGAGTATTGTGGAAACCTGTTTCAAGGATACTGAACAAAAGTTGTGTAAGTGATCAGTAAGAGTACATAGACTGCATTATAAATAAACAGAGGAAGTGTGTGTACTGAACAGGGACATGCAGATGAATTGTAGGAATGAACACACGGAGAAAGGACAGGTGAAACATAGTAAAGTACCACAGATGTGGGCATGTCAATGAAGGCAGTTGTAGCACAAACACTAATCACATATCAACAAGAAATTACAACTGCACAGTGAATGTACATGTAGAATGTACCATCACCCAGAATGATGCCACAATATAAACAAGAAATGATCATCAACAATTGGCTTAGCTTCTGGTGTCAATCCGGGAGGATCCAGTATGTCTCAGCCTGGAATGAAATGGTTGACAGACCACTCTGTTTTGTAAGAGATGGTCTGCACCTGTGTCATCTAGACTGTTGGATACTGGAAAATGCACTTGGCTCACTCATAGTGCCTTTTTCTGACAATGTTAAAGCAACAAATGTTCAAATGTAAAACAAACACCACTGGGGGCAAACAGAATGTTCTGCTGCTTAATGCTTGGAGTCTAAACATGAAGCTATGCTAATTTGCTAACCTGCTAGCTGCCAGATGTCATGCAAACTTCACCTACCTAAACCCACAGGCCATACACCAAAGCATATCTGATAACAGTCCTCTGCCAAGTATTTCTAGAGATCAGGTCATATTTGCACTCTCCAAGGCTAAAACACAGACTCAATGGTACCAGATGACATCCCAGGTTGCTTACTAAGCAATGTAAACAGGGCCTAGCAGACCCACTTAGCTTCCTCTTTAACTATAGCCCGAGAACTTCCTTTGTTCTAGCAGAGTGGAAAACAGCAGCAATAATCCCCTTGCACAATGGGGGGGGGGGCATCAACTGACCCTGGGAACTATAGACCCATAAGTCTAACTAGTCTCATCTGCAAGGCCATGAAAAAATCCTCATGGACATTATCAACAAATAAATAGCTGACCTTCAAACTCTAGACTCAAACTAATTTGGCTTTGATAAGGGTAGATCATGCTTACTAAACCTAGTAGACTTCTCCAAGAAAGTCACCAAAGACCTGGATGAAGGCAAGAGAGTGTGCATACCACCTATCTTGACCTGGCCAAGGCTTTTGATGCAATCCCTCACTCGGGTATCATTGCAAAACTCTCCCAGCTAGGGAATACCTCTTACATCACTAGATGGATAGCCATCTGGCTCACCAACAGAACACATATTGTCAAAGTTGGTGACTCAACCTCTGCCACTAGAGCTGTCACCAGTGGCGTATCACAAGGATATGTGCTGGGACCTTTACTTTTCAGACTCTATTTTTGGAAGTCCAGGCTACAGTAGAAAGTCTTTGGCTTGACAAGTGTGCTGATGCTTGCAAATTGTTTGCAATCACTGAGCCCACCAGCGATGATAATATATTACAGGAGGGGATAAGACAGACAAATGAATGGTGCCAAAACCACGGTCTACAACTAAATGCAAAAAAAATTCCATTATTATTCCCCTTGCCAATGTGAAATTCCCTGCCAATTACAATATTACACCCGCCCTAAGCTCCAATCCAATGGTGCAAGTCCTGGGAACACAGGTGGATAGCAATCTGAACTTTGACATGCAAGCTTCCACAGAGGTAAGGAAAGCCTTCTATGTTATGCACCTCATAAGTATGAGCATTGCATCCAGGTCTGAGGATGTTATAACACTACTATACTCAACCCTCAGCAGATCATTAATAGTGTGCAATGCTCCCTATTGCATGTACCTTACCAGGCAACTGCAGCAGCTGGAGGGAACACAGGGACTTCTCAACAAGAAAATACAGGTGCTCCAAACCATTCCATGACATACATGGATAGACTGCAAGCCCAACCACTGTACTCTCTATTGGATTCACTTCTAAGAGGTGACTGGTGCCTGACCTACAGGACAGTCTCTGACTCTACCCTGATGTAAATGCTGAACATCCACAAATCGAATGGCACAAAAGTCAGTCGCTCTAGGGATCTTAACCTTGCCTGTGACATTAACAGAACATGCTTGAGAGACAGCTGTATCTCTCCGAGTCTGCCACTCCTCCGGAATAAACTTCCAAATCATGTGAAACAGAGCTCCTCACTGACCCTATTCAACTGCAAGCTAAACAGATTGATGGGAGACTACAAATTCACCAAGAGGGTGGCATCCATGTCTCTCATAGACAGGGGTAGTTGGTACTGACTATGGACTCTGCAAATTGCACTCACCTAATAAGGACAATTGGGGCTACTTGGGATGATCATGGCTAGGCTTATAAGGGCTGTAAGACCGCTAGTGTAGTAACCTTCTATGAATATATGAACCTATGCCAACAGCTCTCAGTGGGGCATATTACTACAGCTGTTATACAGGCAGCATGTAATGTAATGGCAGCAATGGCCATCAATACATTAGCTCACATCACAGACTGTAATACCCTATTGCAGCCATACTGTACATCCATATCTCAATATAGCATATGTCAATGACAGCAACATGGACAGGTGAAGTGATCATAGGATCATAGTACACTATTAGGCTGATGACCAACATTACATGAAATCCGAGCTATTGTTATAAAATGAAAGTAAGAATGCCTATATGTATATTAGGGAAGATGGTAAGACTATTGTGTGTATGTGTATATTTGTAGGATTGCATTACATTCTGCCACTGTCCATATGGAGCATGTGCACCACACCATGACATAATTAGCAATCATATATTCAGTGATCTGGGGATGGTTTGCATAGGCTCATGGAAAGACTCTGCTTCATGATGTGTGTATGCATATTTGACAAGAGGACATCCTTCACTCCTTTGCAGGAAGGATGTTATGCGGTCAGAGGACAAAGAAGTATATGTGGGGTTATGGGAATGGTACCCTAAGTGGTAATAAAATGAAGAGCTATTCCAAAGATCAAATAATGATCATAATGTACCAGCAACTGGGCCAGATATGAACATTACACCTCTGTAGGCATAGAATATGAATGCCATGCAATGTCAGAGTGGCAACACCACATACGTCTGACTGCAACACTGTCATGCTGCAGATTATCAAGTATGATAGCATCATTGTATGTTGAGCAGAACATTTTGCAAGCACTGTAGGGCATGAATGTAGAGTCACATCTCTGTGTAAAATTGTCTCATGAGTGATAGTTGTATGTATAGATATGCAAGTAGCTTGCTGTCAGATTAGAACACCTATATGTATAGTTAAAGTAGCATGCTAACAAAGTAGTTAATGTCACTGCCACAGCACAGGTTTGTCTTGAATACTGTCAGAGTGCATGTTACACAGGTTGACATAATCATTGTATACTACAACAAGATGTTTGGAGGACTGTTGGACATAGCACTGACTCATACATTATTCTAAATCACCTTATTTACAGAGCACAGTACTTAACACAAGCCCCAGAGCACAATTCTAGCTTTTATAGTGATGGAGAATACTTTATAGTTGATGATATCAGGAAAGTCTGGTGAGAGAAAGATAGCAGTAGCAGTATCCCACATGCTGGTGTAAAATGCTCTCTCTAATGTCAAGCAAGTGCACAAACACACATACACTAATTGACTGCAGTAAGAACAGAACCCCCTACCTATCTAAGTATATGGACTAGAGAACTCAGTACATGACAAAAGTGTCATGGCATAAGTCTGACTTTTTATAAGGCTGAAGGACAATTTATAGTGGATGATATCATTATTGAATGTTTGACATAGGATGTTTGGAGCCCTGCATGAAATGAATGTGTAGGCATCTCCAACTGTCAAAATAGTGGTACTCAATGTAGTGATGACTGTAGGATACACAATTATGTTCTTCTGACTAGACAGACACTAGTGAGATTAGAACTCCTACATAACTCGGTACACAGACTAGAGAGTGCAGTGAGATTAGAACCTCTACCTAAGTACACAGGTTAGAGAACTCAGTACTTAATGCATGTGACATGGCACAAGTCTGAATTTTACAAGGTTGCAGGGCAGTTTATAGTGGATGAGATCATCAATGAATGATTGAGAGAAGATCTTGGGAGGCCTGTCTGAAATGGATAGCTAGCCATGTTCAACTGTCAAGATATTAAAGTTCTACATGTTACCACACTGATGAGCATTTGCAGTTGTGTTTCCAATGTGCAGGTATACTTTAAGAGACAGCTTTACAAACTATATGCAGACAACTGCCCACATTACTACAAGTAAAATCTGAATGTGTCATGTCATTATAAATATGTGCATGGTATATAAAAAAAACATTTGTTACTTATTTCTGTAGTGTAGTTGATATATTTGTGAACAAGTACTGAGGGAGCAAGTTTGAAGTACATGGGTGGAGGTAATAGATGGCTGCAGTATAAATATGCATTCTTTCCTTAAAAAGTTCCTTCCCTTTCTTTGTGTTTTTACATGTACTTTCATGGCATAAAGACTAAATGGATAGTAAACATAAGTAATATATGCTAATGTAAACTTTCAATAGCACAACACCCAGAAGCTGGTTTGCATGATCACTGGCAAAGTCTTTGCGCATACGAGATGCACATTTCTACTATTTTCCTTGTTTGCGCATAGTTAACAGCTGAGCAAATGCAAGCCTCACTGGCAAGGTTATGCCAGTTCTGAGTACTGAGTGTATGAAACAATACCTGCTGCTTAGCTGACTCTGCGGCAGCAGGTGTAAATGCACTGACACATTTATTTTAGAGTCCAGATGATGTAGGATTTAAATCCAGGAGTATGTAATAGTTGTACATTTGTATTTATGGTGCAGGAAAATAATTCTTTACTCTACATGCACTTTGTGCTACCTTTTCCCAGCCTGTTTAAGTGGCATTGTGAGGTGGTAACCACACCATTGAAGAGCCACTCACCAATGCTTGGCATTGTTGTGCAATGTTAAACTATGCACAAATACAGAGGACAAAAAGTGAAGGGTTCCATTGATGTTTTTTTTTACTTGTGTGTGTTGTGTATGATTCTATTTTATCAACAGATTAAATGTGTTAAAATGGGGTAGATAGGAAAGTGGTAGAATGGGGTTCAAGCAGGAGGAAGAACAAAGAGAAAGCAATACAAGAACATGCAGGAAGTAGGAAATAATTATAGCTATCCACTTCAACAGTGTAACATGAAAATATGGGACTGTCACCTCAACAAAGAGGGGTGACAACAACATAATCATATTGCATAGCCAACTGGCCCAAATCAAGTATGTCAAGAAGAAGTGTGCAAAGTGGAGAGCTATGTATGGAATAATACTTTTTTCCTGGGACAGGTGCCCATTTTTTTACATCAGCAATAGGATATTTCTGGATGGGTTAAGTAGGGTAAGTGAGGAAGCAGATGCAAACACACAGGACAAAGAAAACAAGACACAGAGGTGGTGAAGGATAAAAAAAGGTAGGGGGACACCATGATTAGGGTTATAGAGAGGAGACAACAGATGCTCATGCCCCTCAAACATGGGGACAGTGAGATTCTAGCCCTCACACACAGGACTGTCATCACTTCTTCTTACTTCACTGGCTGTTGGAGTGCTTGATGTCTTCTCCCATGGACTATAAGGGAGAGCAGCATCTCCATCTGGTGTAGGCATGCACCAATGTTGCTGTGCACAACCCTATACACCAGCCCTGGCATCTCCTGACAGGTGATAAAATCTCCACCTGGACCAGTATACCCAGTGGGTACGACAGCAGCAGCTGCCAAGGTAGTGCTACCTGAGGGCACAGGTAGTGCAGGGGCAGCAGACAATGCACTGGCAGGTTGGGTCCTAGATGTGCTGGGTGTCAGTGCTGGAGCCAGTGTAGCAGGGGCAGGTTGAGCTACTGGGGTTGGCCTACCTCCCTCTGCTGTAAAGCATTTTGTGATTAGTCAGAGATGGATGACATGGAACTGTTCTAACAACACATTGAAAAAAGAGAGAGCTAAGGGTTGGGCTGAGAGAAAAAAAAAGAGATAACTTCAGTACCATCATATGTGACATACAATACATTATCACAATAATAAAGTATTTTATCTGAATGTTTACATTTAAGTATACTTCTTAACAACTGCAAACTATAGTTAAGGATTGTTCAAAGTAATCCTTGCAATGTAAGATATTGCACATATGCTTGGTCCAATTATGCAGATTAAGTTAACATCAGAGCATTTATGCCACTTGTGTAGAAATTAATTGTATGTAATATTTTTAAAAGATTTTACTATTTTATATTTACTTGTGGTATTTGAGCCCTCAATGCATGACTATAGTCTTAGACTTGCCTCCTATAGTTGGCTTGTGCCACAGACTGAGGCATGCATACTGGGTTTTACTGTTAGGATATGCATTCTTATTTTCCTACAACCTTATAGAAAATAAATAAATTTAAAAGAAAAATAATACTTCTATTGTGGTGCATGCATAACCCTTGTTTCCCTCAGTCTTTATAGACAATCAACATTTGCCTCTCTATTCATCATAGTCTCTGCATTGGCTGTGGAATAAAGAGAAGAAAACAAGGGAAGGGCATTATGCATACCAATCTTCCCTATATGCAGCTTTCTGTCTACTATAAATTATCTTTATCAGTACACTTACACAGCTGTGGGGTGTCAGCAGTCCTGAACTCATCCAGCCACTGGTTGAGTGTATCCCTCTTGTGACCTTTTAGGTCATCAATGTGATGCCTACACAGTTCTCCAGTGTCTAGAATGCCAGTTGCACTGCAGACTGTCTTAGTCAGACTATTTCAAGCCTCAGGCTTGTACTGGAAGTTGGTGGAGTCCCCTTGCAAAAACCTTTGGCTATGGTGCTTTACAAGAAGTCCATTGGAGATTCTGGACTCTTCAACCCCCACCTATCACCCTAAATTGGACACCTTACAGTCTACCACCAGACATGTCCAACCAGGGAGAACAGCAATAGCTAAGAATGATTTCCCACCAATGCATGTTATTGCATTTACTGGTAGTGCACAAACCTGAACAATTATGCCAACTACATTTGCACAATATTAAGCAGAGATCAACAGTGCCAAACAGAGAAGGAAGCAGTTTTTTTTTAATTAGAAAGTTAATCTGACAGTTTGCATTAATTTGAGGGTTGTTTGCTGCTGTAACTGTTAGGTGATTTAACTCTGCAGACTTGTACTGGGGCATAAATTTCATAACTTGACATACTTTTAGTTTGGCATTATATACTGCTAAATTTAATTTTTACAATGTGGGATTTGAACCTATGCATAAGAGACAAAAACCATTTTCTTCTACCGCAGTGATTTTCCATCCTTGCCACAGAAGTGTTTCTCAGACATGCTCATAAATTATATATAAATACACATGACATATTGAGAGATTTGCCATGTAAGTGTGTGACTTGACAATCTCCTGGTTTATACATTCATGTGTATATGAGTCTTATTGAAGTCTAATAGCCATCCAATGCAAGATAGCACAAGTATAATTATAGAAACATAGTAGGCAATATACCCTGTCATACATATAATTCATATGAGCTCCAATGCCATACATACTTAATTATAAATATGTTTATTTTTTTTACCTGATATTTAACATCAAGTAAAATGGAGCAACAGTAAAAAATATTTGGAATTTCATGTATTGGAACCCTTGACCATCTGTATTGCAGCCCTACACTTACTCCTACTGCTACAGGAATAGTTAATTAACAGTTGTATATTTTCCTATTCATTATTAACTTTTGTGTGCCAACCATCATGCAATGCTGCTTACTGTTTCTGCATGGTGGCCAATATACTTGATAGAATGAATCCATTTTGAAATTCTCTACTGTCTGCCTCATTTCTGCAGGTGTTCTTGACCTGCAGGTGTTGGGGAAGATTATTAACCTCTGTGCAATGTCACTTATCATTGTTGAGTGATGGAAAGCAAAAGATGCACAATGTTTCCTTCTTGAAATCAAGAATGTCTGCATCCTGTCTGCAGGTTTTCTATTTGCTTCATGTGTATGCCATTAATCCAGGTTTGCATGGTGGTAAGCATTGCTAAACTTGTTTTAGCCTTGTGAGAAGGGTTTATTAGGTTTCTTCCTTAAAAGTCAAAGGTGGGACTTGAACCATTATCTATATGCTATGTAGATCAATATGTTTAGTAGATGTGCTACCACACAGGTGATTCACAGGTGTAGTTAATGTATTGGTTACCATAGAAGTACATTACATGATATTTATTGCATTTATCCTTTTCCCCTTGTTTGAGCTAAGCTGCGCACTGTGCAAATACTGGCATTAAAAAAAGAAATCTATGAAATAAACAACACAGCAAAAATATGTTAATACACATGAAAGATTTAAATATTTTACACAAATCTGGATCTGAACTCTCATACCAATGACCCTTCAAAATACAGTAATGGTGTCTTATCTCACTTTGCCACAGAACCAGCTTAGCAGCAGTGCATTCAAATTATTGTGCATACACGCAAGTCCAAAATCATCAACAGTATTAACATGACATATGGCACTTGTACACTTCTGAGTTGTTTGTACATGTATTGATTTCAGATGTAGTGCAATGAGTGATCACACAATGATGTAAGACTGTTGTTTGCAGAAATGTAGTTCTGTCTTATCTCTGTATGGTGTTCATTCTTCTCTGATATGAGCAGTAATCTGAGACATGTAGTCTGTAAAACATTTTGTATCATTATCCTTAAAATGTGTGAGAATATTATATGATAATAATATACAATTTTCCACAAATGCAGAGGAGGTTGAATGTTTCCAAACAGAAACTGTGATATGTGTGCTGCTTACTTATATTTAAAATGTTGATATAATTACTTCTTTACTATGTAAGTCTAACCTGGCTGACATACCCACTGGAAGTAAGGGAGTCTGAATTGCTGTTGTGTTTTCCTTCTCCCTACCAGTATTTATTCACAGTTGCAATCTATTAGCAACAAGCACTGCGGAACAGACTGCACTATGTTTACATGTGCTACACAGAGCCAATAAATTGGGATTCAGCAGTTCTAATGAGTTCCTACCTCATTTGCATCTTCACTGTACTCAGAGGCCTAAATCTACACTATAAAAAGGTAACTGCCTAGCTTGAGAACCTGAAGTCAAGGAGTTTTGTTTATGTGGATAACATAGAAGAAGGCTGCTATTGCTTTGGATTTATCTGCCCAGAAGACTATTGATCTTGATAAGGTTTAATCGCATTTTCAGTTATATACTTGATGTGCTGACATGTCACTAGGAAGCATATTTTATATATGTATATATATATATATATATATATATATATATATATATATATATATATATAGTATATATATATATATATATATATATATATATATATATATATATATATATATATATATATATATATATATATATATATATATATATATATATATATATTAAATGTTACTTTTATCTGTATGCACTTCTTAGAAGTTTACTGATGGCATAGGCATTTTTGTCAAGGCATTTTACCTTCATAAATGTACAGCCTTATTTAACGTTTATCACAAATGTTAATGTTTCAACTGTTTCTCTTTATACTCTTCTACTATTATTTCAGTGAAATGTAAATGTCCTGTATTGTAAATGACACAGGAGTGTTAGCCTTCTAGGAGCCCTGAAATACCTCTAAGGGTGTGCAGGCCACAGGTAGAGATGACTGGCAATTGCATAAAAATGAATGTTATGTGGTAAATGTGTACATATGTTTTTGGGACAGTTTGATAGCACTTAGAACTTTGAACAGCTCACTGATGTTTTATTCCTTTGTTTGGTACAGAAATGTCATGTACCTTTTGTTTGGGGTTGGGGAGACAAGTTTGCCACGACAAAATGTTTTTACAGAGATTTGCTTTGCTGTTGTTTTTTTGGATCAAACCTTTGTTTGTGTGTGATTGTGATATGTTACAACTACATAACCCTTGTTTTGTATTTGAATAACTTGAAAGCTTTTTGTTTCTCCCATGGGTAATACTGAAAAACTAATAATATGTGTTATAAATTAAACCAGACTTTTCTTTATGTGATATTTGTGTGCAATATCCATCTTTTGTGTTTTATGTCACCTAGGACTATGGCACCCAACTGTCCTATTCCCTGCAAACCACCCTTCAGTGACTCCAAAAACAATGTGATCATACAAGCATTTTGGCAACATGGTACCTTTCTGCTTAAGAGAGGTTGTAGGGATATGTCTGAAAGAATGCAAATTTGGCAGCAGATAGTGAATGACATGAATGCTGTTGGGGGATGCAGCAGAACATATGATCAGGTATATCATAGGGACACTGACATGATTTCATCAGCCCAGAGGAGAGCAGCTGCAGTGGTCCATTGACAGCTGGCTACCTGGGCAGGCCCCTGCTACAAAGCCACCACTGACAACAAATGAAGAGCTCCTGTCCACTGTCAGGGATCCAGAGAGCTCAGAAGAAGGTGCACAACAGCATGTGATTGATGCTGGTGCTGCTGCTTCAGAGAGGACAAGTATGTCCCAGGAGGAGTTTCCAGTTAGGCTTACCAAGCAATACTTAAGTTGGTTTAATATTTTTTTTGGGGGTTTAGTTATAGAGTGATGGGCGGCCACGGTGGTGCAGCGGTTAGCATTGTCACCTCACAGCAAGAGGTTCTCCGGTTTGATCCTCAGCTGGGGTGCCTTCTGTGCGGAGTCTGCATGCCCTCCCTGTGGTCGCATGGGTTTCCTCTGGGTCCTCCGGTTTACTCCCACATCCCAAAGACATGCTGTAGGTGGATTGGACACAATAAAAAAATTGGCCCTAGGCGTGAGTATGTGTGTGTGTGTGTGCCTTCCATGGAAGGTTGGGTACTGGGCTGGCAACTTGACACTGTAAAACTCCACTGCCAATCATGAGCAGACAGGTGATTCGCTGTGGCAACCCCTAACTGGGAAAAAGCTGAAAGAAGAAGAAGAAGAAGTTAGTTATAGAGTGATACAGTTAATAACACATTCTGGTTTATTACACGTGGGCTTGGGGTGAACGTGTCATCCAAGTTTCAGTTAAATGTATTATACTGGACATATAAAGGAAAACATTTTTCACTAGTATTATTGTTATTGTGATGATGGTGTCCTTACATTTTGTTTAACTTTTCCAGGACTGTCCTCCCTAGCAAGTGTGGAGTCATCTGCACATGGTAAGCCAAAGATTTTTATTTCAGTACTGATGAGCATTTCACAGAATTATTAATTTATCCATATATGTGAAGTGGGTGTCAGAACTGTGTGTGTATTGCTGTAATATCTGTGACATTGGCACAAGTGTTAGTTTATCAGCATACATTGAACAGTAGTAGTGTACCTATTAATTTCTTTCCTGTGTTTGTTGCTTATTATAACAACTAAAATGGACCAACACTAAGGTAAACCAAGTCCATGGTAAAAATGTAGCCAAAAGAAAAAAACAAAACTCGAGCTATTGAAATGCCAAACAGCAGTTTAATAACAGCAGTAAAAAAAAACAATAGCAAAGCTTTCTGGTATCACACCCTTCCTCGGTGCAATTAAACAAGCAATACATTAATTCCTCATTTTAAAATAAAATCACAAATCAAATGACACAGTAATTAAAAAGCACATGAAACAACCCATCAAGATTTAAGCATATAAAAAATTCACATAAAAACTTCTATTAAGCAAATACAGTCATATTTAACTACTTTAAAGAATGTTACTTAATTTTTAAAACTGGTTTAATGCTAGCCATTGCATTAATACGAAGCTCAATATCAGCCTGCAAACATAAAATCCAGTTGTATTCACATACCTCTAATCTATTGTTTACATCCCCACCTCTAATATTCCTTGGTATAATATCCACAACCCTAAATGTAAACTCATGGTCAGATGCTTTGTCTAAAATATGCTTGCAAAGAGGCTTAGTATGAACTTTTCTTCTTATTTCTCAGCAGTGCTCAGTAATTCAATATTTTAATTTATGCATACTTTTACCAATATAAAATGCAGTGCATCTTATACATGTGGCCAGATATACTATGTTATGTGTATTACACTTCACATAGCAATGAAAATAATAAGTCTTTGTAGTTAGTGGGTGTGTAAAAGAATCATCAGTTAAAACATACTTACAGCTTACACAATTAAAACATTGATATGTCCTAAATTTAGCTGATTGATAACTTACACTCTTAGTGGACATATCCTTACAACACATGGGGGATTTAATAAAGCCTACATGGACTTATTTCCATATAGCTAATTTGATCCCAAGTCTGTTGCCTCTACCGCCCAAAGACCTGCTATGTGGAAACATGTCTGTACATATATTCAGCTACATATACATATCTGTCTTTCCCTATCCTCCTCATGCTTGATTAGTGTCTCTAGTAGTATGTGGCACACACACACATATATATATATATATATATATATATATATATATATATATATATATGATAACAAGATGAATATATAGTTATATAAACTACAATGATACATAGACTCTCCACATACTTCTACATAGTACATTTACATTACTGACACACACAACTACATTTAAGGAGATATCCTTGTTATACACCATTGATATAGATATGGGCGGGGATGTATGAATGTCTCCACATACCCCAGAATTCCTTGGTTATCTGCACATACACTTCAAAACAGCTGTCTGATGCCACCAGACCAAGGCCAGAACAGTATATAATCCACTCACCCACAGACCCCTGAACCTGCAGGCTGTCACCTTGCAGACAGACATAGGTATGCAGGTGGTGTAATGTACAATGGGTGCAATGCATTCTTTGGAAAGGCCATATCATCCCTGGCCAAATGTCTACCTATCAAACTGCAAACAGCCACATATGGCCAGACTGGTAAGTGTACACACTTAACAGAGATATTACCAGGTATCCCACCCTAGGACACTAGATACAATAACAGTACCAAGCAGTATCACTCTGCTGACCACACATGCTGTCTAGCACAAGGCCATTTTGAGTAATCCACAAGTACTGTGTCTGCATCAACATATACAACAGACGTAGCCTGTGTCATGTGTGATAGGTACTGTGAGCTGTAGTTTGTAATACTAGATAGGTAGGAGTTCTAATATTACATCCTCCAATGCTCTGTGTGTGTTTGTGTGTGTGTGTGTGTGTGTGTGTGTGTGTGTGTGTGTGTGTGTGTGTGTGTGTGTGTGTGTGTGTGTATCAATAGCTCACATGGGCTGTCTATGTGCATTGGTATGCATTTTATGGCCCTGTGAGTGGCTGCTGGCCTCTACATTCCCTCCTCTACAAGGCCTGTAGATGTCATCCACTTTAAGATCACTGGCTGACAATTTAACAACAGATAAACTCCATGGCACATATAATAGAAACTGCAAGCTGTAGTATGTATGTCTAGATAGGTAGCGGTTATAATCTCACAGCATCCAACTTGTGCATGTGTGTGTAAATATATCCCCATATGGCACTTCATACAAGACCATATGAGTCATCTCTGTGCAATGGTTATTCCTTTTACAACCACTGACTAGCTGCTGCCGTCAACATTGGCTTCTGTTACAAAGCCTGCTGATATCATCCACCTTAAGTGCACTAGCTGACAATATGATATTAGGTAACCAACATGACGAATGTGATAAGTACTGCGAGTTGTAGTGTGTAATGCTAGATGGGTAGGGGTTCTACTCTCACATCATCCAATATGTATGTGTGTGAATATGTCCCCTTACAGCACTAGAGACATGTCCATTTGTATTGTTTATGCATTTTATGGTCCTGTGGCTAGCCACTGGCCCTAAATTGCCCTCCTCTACATAAGCATACTTGATGTCTGCCACCATCTAGGGTTCTATGTGCAGAATACCCAGGTGACATGTATCAAGGGTAGTAGAGTGTATCACAGGGTATGAAAGCATGATGACAGTGACTGTCCCTATTGTCCCTAACACACTGTTTAACACATATGCACCTAGGGAGCCATGCACGTATACTGGCATACCTTGCTGATATCATATTTCATCCTGTGCCACTCTATTGCCATCATGTGTCCATTGTTGAACTGCTCAAGCTCTTGGGACAAAAACATACACAGGTCCATGACACACCTGTCATTCTGTAATACTATCACCAGTGAACCATCAGGAAACAAAGATACATGACATTTGATGTGTAGTCCTGACACATGCCAGCATACAGTATGTGTTGTGGCCCACAAGAACTGGCATGGCATAACACTACTGCACTACACAAACACATATAAAGTGATATAGTCAGCCTGTGCATCAGACACATATATGCAGATCCCAGCATTGATGTCATGGATGGCAGGGATGTGGTACAGGTATAATTACATGCACAGGGTGTGGTATGGAGGTGCAAGAGGCCTAGGCTGTGCCATACAGTTGACAGTATGTGTGTGAGTGAGGAAGGGATGCTAGTTACATGGACCATGGAGAGGTGACGTGTGTGCCTTTAGGTGGTCTGCATGTGAAAGTGATGGTGGAGTATGTGCAAGTACACAGTCAAGCCCAGTACTAGCCTAAAACATGTGTCTGGAGGACAACTGTGGACCATACATGGTAGAATGGACAGTTCACCATCTCCAGCCATGAACACGGGAACTAGCTTCACCAGGAGTAGCACAGGCATCACCATGCCCAAGGTCAGATGTAGAGCTAGTAAATGACAGTGACTGCTGTCTGCTGGGCCTGTGTTCCCATGGGACCACCCAGGACCACATACCCATGGCTTGCCATGTCATGGTGTGGACAGCACACTTCCCTCTGTAGTGATGGAGGTATTACCACTATGAGAGCATGAGTGTGCATGGCCACGTGGACTCCCAGCAGATGTTGTTGCTGGCCTACATTCACATCTACAATGTCCAACTCCAACCACATGTTCCAGCACAGAAAATGTGCGCTCAACGACAGACACTGTCTCAGCCCACCGTCTGTTCACTACATCACTGAAACTTTCCATGGAGTCCCCAGTGTAGTGGAGGCAGTCATGGATGTCAGACTGTACTCCATCCAAAACCCTAAGCATCCATCTGATGTTGTGTTCAGACTGTGCCTGTACCTCCATGACTGCCCAAAACATGCGGCGAGTAACCTGCGATGTGAGACCTGCAACAGGAGCTGGATGAGCAGCAGTCCACCTTCGAGCACCCCTGTTGATCTGCCTGTGTGGGACCTTGCCAGCTCTCTGGCTATGGCCAGTGTCTACACTCACTGACTGGTCTGTAGAGCCTGCCACATTATACTGGTGAACAAAGTAAGCTTATCTGGATGCTCCACTGATGTGAATGCTATGACACCCACGTCCAGGATGTATGGTGTGATGGTTGGCTGGGAGCTGTTGGTTGATCCTAGGTTCACCAGGAAATTCTCTGTGGCCTAGAGTGGTTGTTCTATTGCAGGCCCTCCACTGGTGGCAGCACGATCCTTGGCAACAACATCTGCCCTTTGACGTGCGGCATTGACCATATCTGTGGCCTTGTGTCAGACCTGCTCATAGTTCTTGTCCTGCTGGCCAATATGATTAACAACCCTCACATGGTTTCCCACAATGCTAGCACTGTTCATGATTGTAGCAACCACCTGACAGCAGGATGTGATGGCTGAGTCTGAGGGCATCCAGTATAGCATCATTCTCTGCAGATGAAAATGGACGATGTCTCCATCGGTACATCATTCCTGCAACATAACAAGAGGGGAACACATTACAGGACCAGATAAGTGGATGTCAACTATGTACAGACCCTACACACCCATAATGGTGTGCACTATCTACTACTCCTTCACATGTCATATCCCACTGTTTGGAAACACACTACATGTGTGGCAATCACCAAAATAGTAGCATTACTGAGTAATGTCCCTGTGTGCTGTGACAGATTCTGCTGTATGTCTCTACACCCATTACTGCAGTATACTTTTTTGTGTTCCCTATGGGCAAATCCCCACTAATATGTCATACTGCCACTGTCAGACAAATAGCAGTGTGCTATTCCAACAACTGTATGGGGACAGTCCAGCAACACCAGTGTGCCATAATGACAGACAGCAATGCAAACCTGCTGTGGTATATGTTCCCTGTAAGCATCATACCTCTCAACTATGTAGATGTTTGCAGAATGTCACCAAGTTTGCCTCATAGATGGGGTCCTTTTTGCACAAACTTGTGGATGTCTGACAAATGATTGTCACTGATTGATGGTTGCTGTCAGAAAACTGACACAGAATCTAACTGTCACCTCTCAGACCTCTCAGACAACAGTTATGCTACAGTAATATCTGTTACTCTATTCACATTCTTACTTTGCATGGCCAATATGTATTCTCTGTCACTGAGTTGGGCCTTTGTCCCCCCATTAAATATGGCTTTGTCCTGATTTCTTACTGTAGGAGGTTGAGAGGTATGTTAGGCATAGCTCTTAACCAGATAGGGACAAATGTCCACAAAACAGGGACTTAGCCAGAGTACATCAGAGACATTCAGAGACACTTTGGCAATGTTACTAATATTTATGCATGACATTGACAGACTGAGAGGATGTGAATTACAGTACATCATTTGATGTTACAGGAGTGTACACCCTTACTTAGTGTCACTGTGCATTATGTGTAATCCACTATCTTTACTACAACAGCTGACCATTGTAGGAGGGATGGACAGGGACAGAGCAGAGATGTGATTCAAAGCAGGGACAATTGAGAGGCATGCCACTAGGTGTTGGACAGTATCACTGACATGCCATTATCATAGATCTAATACAAGCCTACTGTTTTAATCCCTATTCCCCATACTTCCATCCTCCAATATGCATCCTGTTTTATGGGAAAATGTAGTACGTACCTGGAAGACTGATGTATCCCTTTTCTGAAGCATTGCTCTGCAAATGCTTTGCACATAGGCTGTCTGTGTGAGTAAAACCACATACAGACCTGTTCCCCATAAGAGGTTGCTTGCCTTTTGTAGGTAATGCTCATTAACAGGTAATTGCCTCTGCACAAATCTGTGGCTCAGAATTGCTAATTGCATCCAAAACAGCAGAATTGCACTATCATCCAATGTCATGGCACCGCAGTGCAATATATAAGGCCTTCATGCAGGCCTTGGCTCCTCTCTTAGTTTTAGAGATGGACATTACTGAGGTGTGGAGACTACAGCCTTGTAGTGGGTAAGTACAAATACTGTCCACTGTAGAGATGTATGATGTATGTCCACAGTTTTGTCTCATATGTTTGGTCAGTGTCCCATGGCAATGTGGTCATCTGGCAGTTCACTGGCTAACATTGTGGGTTGAGGTCAGAAATGGGAGAGAGACATGTGAGTGTCACACTTCATTCCCATCAGAATATGCATGATAATGCAGTAGCTGCCATTCTATCAACTTACTATCTTTGTAGGGGCAAACTGTGAAACATGTACCTATCTCTGGGAATTTGCCCCCCCTCTTTATGTATGGTTGTGTCTGGATCCCTTGTTATAGGGGGTGGGAGGTATGGTCAGTCTGTAGCAGTTACCTTAACATACAGTTCTGTATGCTTCAGACTGCCACTGCAGCCTAGGGCACATGGGGGAGTGTGAACACTTTGAAGGCCTGCAAGCTGTATGTGTAACTGTGGCCACTTATTACAGCAGACCCAGGGTAAGGGTACCCATTACAGTCCAATCGAGGCATGTGCTTAAGGTACATTAGCTATGCAACCATGCCAATAGCAGAGTAGTAGGTGACATATAGTTAGGCTATATGAATATGTGCAGTGTGTCCCTACCTGCAGGCCTGCAACTTGCAAAACTGGGTAGGTGATAATTCAGTAGCAGTAACATATGGGGATTAAAATTGCATGACTCATCCATTACTTGCTGCGTTCACAACAATGTAATTGAAGTGCAACACACTGGATTCGAATTTAGGACTGTGTGTGGAAAAATGCTCTGTATGCAAGGCATTTAACAGACTGAGCTACTGAGTCAGTGCAAAAACAGGTGTATTTGCCAGATGTAGTTGTTCTGCAGCAGGATCCCATTTGAACATATGTACTGTGCCAGTGATGCCTTAGCAGGTGTATGAGAAAATGTTGCAGGTAAAAGGGGACATTTATCTGCTATCCCAGGCCTCGCACACTACCATTATTATTTATTTGGCTATCTACTGAGGTATTTTTACATCAGAGTCCCAGGTACACTCCCATTTGTCACATTAGGTTTGATTTCGGTCTGTCAGTGGCAATCAGTATGTATTGCTGGAAACACCTGTTTTACTGAAGATCTAAGTGGCCTAGTGGGCTAGTGCAGTAGGCTGTAGTTAACAGGGGCCTGAGTTTGAAATGTAGCAGTGATGATAATTTTATACATTTGCCTAACACTGTGACAAACACATAGTATCATCAAGGCACATTAAAGCTAATTTAAGCAGGTTTGCATAGTGCTGTGCAAAGTCCCGCATCATGGCATTCTGCTTAGCTCTCCACAACCCCAATCTAAAAAAAATAAAATGGAGGTGATAGGACAGTGGTGAAATGGGGACAAGCAGGGAAAAAAATCATAGTGAACAGCAGGTTGGGATATGCAGGACAGGTGTTGGAAAGAACCATAGCTTTCCATTTCTTGTACAGCAACAACTGTGCAGTTTGAAAGATTTTGTGGATGAATTTGGACTCCCAAACCCCAGAGAGAGGGTTAAGGACAACATAAATGCATTGTCAAGTTCATTGGGCCAAATTAGATGTGTCAAGTGGACGTGTGTGCAAAATGGAGAGCCATGTACCAGGCAATTTTTTTCTTTTTTTTTTTTTTTTGTGGGACAGGTGCCCATTTTTTTTTTTTTTATAAGGAGAGAGTGGAATGTTCAGGAAGGGATATAGTTATGTACAGGGAGGTAAGTTGGATAGGAGAGTTTGCAATCAAAAACAGACAAGACAGATAAGACAGCAGACAGGGGTGGTGTGTAACACATGAGGGGGTAAACATCTTGGATGGGGAAGGTGTTGTGGCATCCAAAGTGCATGTGCCTCCAGATGGCAGCAGCATGACTGAAGTCCACACCCATGGACAGTCAACACTGCCCCTTCACTGCTCCAAAGGTGGCTGTGCTGGAGACTGAGCACCATGGCCAGCCAGCCCCACCAGATTGTCCAGTCTGCCCTCAATCTGGTGCAGGTGATGTTCATAGCTCCTATGAACAATTCTGTGCACCACAGCTGGTAATCAATCCTGGATGACTATTGCTTCTCCACCACCGCTCCTGTGGGGATGGGCCCCCTCCCCTGAGGTGATTCCATCTGAAGGTAGTGCAAGGCCAGTGGAGGGGCACCACCAGCTTGAGTTCCAGGCATGCTGAGACCCAGTGCCATGGCAGGCTGAGGTAGTGTAGGTTGATCATCAGGAACCAGCCTATCTTGATGTGCTGTGGTTATGGAGGTAAAGCAACGCATTTAGTTTAGTTATGAACAAAACCATTGTTAGTAATAACAGCATGCCAGAACACTGGGAAAAAAAATTACATTTTAAAGCATATTATGTGAAACATAACAATAAATAATAGAACTGTCAGTTTATTAACAGCATGCCAGGAATAGTTATGGCATAAGGACAACAGAACAGGTAATTCAACAAGATATGTTAATATGCAACCATTGTAATACATAACAATAATAAAACACATGCCCCAAAATAAAGTTTATGGAACAACATATGTTAATAGTAAACCATAACCAATGCATAACAATAATAAATATTTGAAGATAAGGGGTGGATACAGAGAAAAATACAATCCATTAATACCATTATAGGCTATATAGTTGACAACAGTACTGCTATCTACTCTACAGGTCTGTCATTTATTTATGTGTAAAAGTGCCCTATAGCTGCTATAGCATGTACATACTGTATCTCTCAAGCTATCCACATGGGACAGTATGGACCAAGCAGTAACAACTGCAGGTACACATCTACACAGAATACTTGCACATCAGGTACACCTATATAACTTCCAAGGTGTACTGTGGGCTGATGTAGTGTTACTTCACTATTTACATAATCATGTTGATGATTCATTTGTGACAGAGGGATTATGCAACAGTAATTACATTCCGTGACTGCATGACACTTGAGAGACATGTATGTGTATAGTACAGACAGTAAACATCTATCATGCCTTGTTTGGCAGGCATGGGGATAGAACCCAATAGCAGTGACTGTAGAGGACATCTGAATGTATTAATTGACTGCAGCAACCTTTAAGACACACTCCAGGCATGCAGTCTTATCAAAGTTTACACATTTTATTTCTTTTATTTTATTTTATTAATAATACACTTATTTCCTGTATTTTATGTTGTTTTTTCATATTCTTGGTAATGATTATAACAGTCTGTGACATGTAAACACACAATAATATACTCATAATATGAGCTATCTCACCCATTTACCTCTTGTTCCTGTGGAATGAATATTTGCAAATATTATGTGACTGATACTGTAATATTTATATCTACATAGCATTGGATTTGAATTATGGTCTGTGTGTGGAAAAATATAATTCATACACAGTATTTAGTAAACTGAGCTACTGAATCACTGCTGATTACTAACTGATATTTGCCTAGAGCTCACCTAGCACCAAAATATGATCTGCTAATAGTAGTACAGTTTTACACTTGACTGTAGTAATAGTTGAACACACATGCATAACGTTCAAGCATGACAGAGCTACTAGGTGAAGTATACATTACATAGAATGCAGGTGTACAGTATACATTGTTAGTGTGTTGCAATATCTGTGAAGTCAACAAACAATATCCGTTTATGGGTTATTATTTGCAGTCTACAACTAGTACACTATTATATCTGACTTTAGCACAGTACCTCACAGCCTAAATGCTTGTAGCTGACATGCAGTGGTGAAAACAAGACAATCCTGATATACACGATTTACCTTGATGTTATTGATATTGGTCCATGTATCATTGCAGATCACTTGTCATAAGTAATTTCTTACAAAACAACTCTGAACTTACACTTATTGCATAACCAGCCTTTATTATATATACCTTCATGCAGGTACTGATACTATTTCATGTTGTTATTGCAGAACAGTTGTAATAATTGATTTCTTGCAAAACAGTCCAACTTCTACAGTCATTGCACAACAGACTTTATTAGAGAAACCTTCAATCAGTTACTGGTATAATTTCATGTTTTTATTGCACATCAATTGTCATTATGCAGCTGTTGCAACACAGCTGTAATTCCACAGTTATTAAACTACAAACTTTATTGCATATACCTCATTACGGTTAATGCTTTAGTCTTCCCTGCTTATGGCACTAAAGTTGGCAGTATGAACTTCTTGCTGTACTGGTGTAAGTCCACATTCATTGCAATACAATCTTTACTCTAGATATATATATATATATATATGTATATATATATATATATATATATATATATATATATATATATATATATATATATATATTCATAATCACAGTTAATGCTTTCCTCTTTCTTGTTTATTTTACTATAGATAGCAAAATACATCTATACTCACCATACTAACAGCACAACCTGGTCAAGCGCCCAGCAAGCACCTCAATGTTGTGAGCCCCGTCCTCTGCAGATGTTAAGCACACCATTATGCATACTAGTTTAGCAGACATTCAAGGTTAGATATTGGTGGAACAGAGGTAATGGCACTTACATATATGTGGGACATTCCCAGCCCACAATTCTTGGATGCAGGTGTCCAAGAGAGTCCCCTTCCATCTTTTCAGGTCATCATGATGGTGACAAAACTGCTCACCTGTGCGGGTGATGCCAGTTGCACTGGTGAGGTCCCTTGCCAGCTGATCCTAGGCCTCTTCCTTGCACTTTGAGCCCTGGTAACCTCCCTGCATCAGCTGGCCCTCATAGTTTTTGAGAAGGAGTCCAACCATGACCCTGAATTTCTGAATGCCCCATCATTGTGCTCAAAAGAACACACCCTTTGCAGTGCTTGTTGTTGTATCCTTCAGAGACAGAACTCCAACAGATTATGCTGTGTTCCTGCCTAATGGGCTTAATATAGCCTGTTTCCCACCCTTACATGCCATTGGGCAATATTTAAAAATGCAGCAAGTTGCGTAGCAGTGCACAAACCAGCACAGCTCAGCTGACTAGTGCTAAAACCTGTATGCTTTGGAGTGCTTAACAGAGTGCAAACCAGCCAAGCAGTGCATAAACATTAACCACCGTTATTTGTTTATGCAGAGCTTAGCATGTCTTAGCAGAGCTTAGCTAAGCACAGCTGGCCAGTATTTAAAAATAATTTGCATAAACTGTATTTTGAACAAAAATGCTAACTTGCTGTTCCATGTGTTCAAACCCTGCACCTGCTGTACATGAGGCCATAACTCTAGCCTTTTAGCTATGAGGATATGTGAAATTTTGCTATACCTTTACATATACATCTGAGCTACCTTTAACCAGCGCACCATGCAAACCCCCTCAACTATGCTTAAACTTGACCTTTACAGACTAATTAAATATACCCAGGTTCTAATTTTTAGATGTCTGCCAGGTGTCTTGACACCACTTAGCAGTGCTGTGCTCTGCACTGCACAGACATGCTTCTTTTAAAAAAAAATTAAATTACATTGCTATAATATAATTGGACAGTGCAGGGAGTGTGCCATGATTTATATGCATAGTGGGCTGCTGAGGGGGAACCGTGTCACATACATGGTGACATTCTGTGTAGCCTCTACACTATGCTTACATGGGACAGTCTTTTCTTTAAATTCAAACAATTTCTATAAGCAAATGATGGTTTATTACTAATAAGCTCCTTCAATTCTGGCATGGATTGCAAAACACCCCAATTTCTTGTAATTATTTCCTTAACACCCCTCATCCTTCTATGGAATGTGGTAGTATAATGTATAATATTTTGTCTTTGTCTGTATAAATTAAAATATGGTCTAGCCATAGATTCCCTCTCATGTATTACTTGTATTTTCATATTATTCAGAAAATCTAAACTGTAACCCCTCTCCATGAATTCTTCTAAGATGTCATCTATCTGTTATAAACACCTATCATCCTCAGTATTGAGCCTACTTGCTCATAAGGGCTGGCTTTCAACAATACCTTTAAATGTATGGGGGCATGCATACTAAATCTGCATGCCTTTTAGTCTGGACCTCCTTTTTTATATAACTAGTACTAGTATGATTGTTAACCTTAGATAGTTTACATCTAAAAAACAAATCTCATCAGAAGATGAAGTGAGTTTAAACTTTAGAAAAACAGTTATGTTCTCCAAATAAGAAATGAATTCAATCAAATCAGCCTGATCACCTTTCCAAATCAGGAATATGTCATCTACAAAATGCTTATACAATAAAATCTTACACTCGATTGAAGATGGAGCATTGTATACAAACTCACTCTCCCACTGAGTCAGAGTGATGTTCGCATATGTGCTAGCAATGGAAGGCACCTACTGCTACTCAGAGGTTACACATGACCTGGAAGTTAATGGAGTGGTAGCCCTTTCTATTTATGTACACACTTCCTGTCTCTGGAGTGGTACTTTGATTTCTACATGTGTATACTCTGGGGCACCCAGGACTTCATGTTAGTATGTTACAGGGTATAATTCCTGCATAGTTCTATCTCTGTCCTCAGGTATACCAGGAAATTATATATACTTACTGGCATGTTGCAGAATAATTTTCAGGAATTGATGGAGGATCTTGGATGCTGATGCTTGTGACACCCCAGTATCCAGTATGTCCCCTGTTGGTGTCTGGAAGGTCTTTTGTAGCTAAAATTCTAAGTGTTACACATACCTTAGTCTCCACTGGTATTGGTTCCACTCTGTTTGCTATACCTGTCAGTTGAGGATGACAGAGGTTGCAGAGTTCCTTTAGTGTGTCTGTATCCACTCTGTAGTGTTTTATAATTTCCACCTCATGCAGGTTATGAAAAGTTAACTGGAGTCTGAAAACTCTTCTCCTTCTTGGATGTGGTCTATTAGCAGTAACAGCAGCAACTTAGACACAGGTGTGCTGCACATGCGTATGAATAAGAACAACAGCAGCCCCTAACATTCTTTCTTTGTAGCCTAGTTTCTCTGGCCATATTCCAATAGGTTTTGGAATTTGCAGGTAAAACCAGCACTGAGTCTACCCGGTTGCTTTATAGCTTATTGAATACCTCCTCCATCTTGAATTGGTTGATTAGCATACAGTTCAGCTGCTCATGCTGTAATTAGCATTCCACAAAATTTACCATATTTCTCTGGCTCTACACAGTGAGTAGAGCTGCTTACTGAATACAAACCATTGCGCTATCATGTGTGAGTCATGCCATGACGTGCACGCAGTTTTAGGGTCCAGTGTAGGCTTTACTGGATCTGTACCGTAGGTTATTCTAATTACCCTCAGAATCAACCACATTAAAATTTTGCTATCAGTAATATTTGCATATCTCCAAAATTAAAAATCTCCTCTGCTGACATTGGCTAATTTCTAATGTTAAATCAGAGTTTCTAATTTTTAGGTGACCCGGATATTGACTGTTTGCTCACATGCAACTAATTCATGTGATATCCAGAAATTATGCAATTTCTGCTCATGAAAGTATTCTTGATTGGATACTTTCGTCTATACCTTTTCACATCTTTGAAGCTGGATCAATGGCTAATACTATCAATGAAAATTTACTTTCTTTTTCTTTTGCCCGGTAACATTAAGATAACAAAACTTCTACACTTCTAATACTTAGGCATATGTGATTATTCAGCCTAAACTTCTTTATGCTCACAGTTATGTCCATTAATTAGACTCTCCTACACAGAATGATGCTGATGAATACTTTAACTCTGCACTTCTAGCCACTTTGAAAAGCACTTCACTATCCCAGAAAACAGCATGTCTATGAATTTAGTCAGCCCTGGGCATCTCCACAAATAAAGCCTTACTGACAAACAGGGACCATTTCTGATCTTTTTATAACAAAGTTGACATACTCGAGGACCTTATGTCATACTGAGAGGATATAAATAAAGGTAAGTTAACTGTTTAAATAGTGAATAAAATAAGTTCCATCCTGTCAAAAGTCAATATGTCCAAAACCTAAAAAGTTCTGGATTTCAATCAAATCTGTCTTTAACTGAGATTGTTCTGTTGCTCCTTCACCTTTTATGAATCTTAAGAGTCTACAAAAAATCTTATCAGTTTATTTACCATTTGCATACCCCTGTCTCAGCTGCAGCTGTCTCCATCTCCATGTGCCTATATGCCTGTCTCTCTGCATGCCCACATCACTACTTTGTCCTTAATTTTAATACTTTATTGGCTCATCAGGTATGTAAACTCATATGTAAATCACTGATGGAATCATCTTCTTTATGCAATTGATTCCCTGAATTTTATAAGCTGTTAGCCAAAGTATTAGCCTTCCCGTTGACTTTGATAAAAAAATGATCCATTAAAGATTATAATATGTACTCTGGTTGAAAAAAGACCACAATGTCCACTAAAAAAGTTGGTTCATTTACATCTGTCAGCAATTGCAATCCACTTGCTCTCTTGTCTGTGCTCTGTAAAATCCTTAAGAAATGCATATAAATGCACCTGCTTTATAATATTCTTACCCACAACTTTATCTCCAAATCTCATCATACTCTTAGATCTACATCATTATTTGTAGCAGAATATATATAGACTCATCTTGGGACATGACAGGTTGTCAAAAACTCCTTTTGCATTTATCTGAGGCCTTTGATACAATCATTCATAAATTATTGGTACCTAATCTCAATATAAATGATTTGTTCCAAACAAATAACTAATTCTTTGAAACAGGGCAATGTATTCTTGTTTTCTCTTCCAGTTGTGCTTGGACATTATGGGAAATAGGTAAAAAAAGTGTTGTTCTTTTGTTCCTGGTATTTACATTTGCTTTCTTGGAGGATCTGGATCTGCATCTGTACCTGTATCACATTTCTCTGTATCTGTGAGCATTGTGGTGACTCATTCTAAAGGCACAAAGCTGATATAGTTTGTGAATGATTCAGACATCTTTACTACTGAGTCAGCTTACATTGTTCAATAAAGTTACAAAGAGTGTATAACACTGCTCACATCAGACTAACTTCAGCAGGTCTCATATGTATACAAATAAAACAAAATTTATGCTATTCTTCAATAGCCACTATAAAGCTACCCAGACTTCCTACAGAATTTTCTATCAAAATCATTTGATTATTGAATAGATACTTGATAACTAAACAAATTTTGAATGTTATTAATTTTGCATTAAAAATCCAAAATTAGTACAGTTGTAGAGATGCAAAGCCTACATGTAATCTAAAAGATACGTTTGCACAATTTCTGTATACTGCATTCCCTCTATTTATGGCTCATATACTTAGAAGCTTAAATCACCACATTTTTAGTATACTAAAATATGGATACAGTCATAGCTGCTTGTTTTTTTTTTTTTTTGCCAGCCATATCTTCAGAACCCACTGCTATGCCTGAGTTCATTACTTAGAGTTGCTGAAATTCAAACATTACTGTTGTTTACTTATCTAACATTAATTTTCAGCTCTAATCTGCTACTCAAACATAAGCCACCTATATGCACCCTAGACACCAAAAAAGGTTTCTAATGCATTTCACTTCCTCTACAATCATCTCTGATCAGATTCCTTGAACCTTCTTTCAAAATCCCCTTATTTTAGTTAAATCCCACCAAATACCAAGCCTGTCTGCATCCAGAGACTCATGCCACAATCAAATTGGACATTTCTCTTCTTTCATTCTAATCATTTATGTTAAGATGTCATCTGATTAACATGCATACTCAGCATTCCAAATGGGACACACATTTCTCAAACCATTGATTATTTCAATGACTACTTTCCAGAAATCATTGTTTCACGCTGTTCTTTTTTGAGGTATGTTTTGGAGTCACTTTGAATGCAAGCTATAATTTGAATCTCATGTGGAATAAACATAACCAAAATAAAGAAGAAGATTAGTGATCTTTATTACTCAGGCCTCACTCGTACACCTTCTGCAAAGAAAAATGCCTGAGACTGCTTCCTAAACGAACGTATGGATCAGTCTAATGCAAAATCTGAACAATAAGGTTATAAACAAAACCAATGCTACATACAATAGAAAAGAAAAATTCACTGAAGTTAAATCCTACCAAAATCATTCACTGTAGTACGATAAGCAACTTAATCAAGATGACATTCAACAGCAAAATGAAAAATATTCAGGGATCCATCACTCTCCGTGTACTATACCACCTATAGTCACCTGCTCAGATGTTAGCTACCTAGGAACCTATTGAATGAATCTACGATCTGCCATTCAGCATCTGTTACTTATAAAATAAAAACACCACACTTAAGGAGACAGAGAACCTATTATCTACATAACCAAGAGCTGTAATCAGATACCATCCCAAATCAGAGCCACCAAAAAATGCCTTCTTTCTATATCATTACTACTGTGTCACATTTTAGCACCTCATACATCACAGCTGCTTCTTCAATTGCACAGGCATTCATTTTCTGTTCTCAAAAAATAGACATCCTTTTATTATATGAGGAAATCTAGCAAATATACCCATGATTTTCAAATGCAGTTTTCTGCCATTACCATGATTTAATAATAAATTTCTACTGTGTGTTTGTATATATATATATATATATATATATATATATATATATATATATATATATATATATATCATATACTTACACACACACACACACACACACACACATATATATATACTCGAATATTATTTTCACAAGACAAAGTACATCTAGCCTGTCTGGGCTGTTTTCAAACCATAGGCTCCTTGCACACATTTTTAAGGCCATGCACACATGCATGTATTCTTTGATTTATCTGCCTGATTGTATTAAATTATATTCCTTGTATAATAAAGCACTACTTGTTAGAATGTGTTTTAAATTTGTAATTTTGAACATTCTTCCTGTAAGCAATGAAATAAAATATATGAGCCAATAATGACAAAACTACCAGTTTCAGAAAATTTCAACCACAAAAGACCACTCAAACATCTATCATTACAGTCCACCAATATCAGTCAATAAACACAATCTCCACAGAAGTACATGTTAACTGAATAATTCCACATTAAAGAGATCTATAACTAATGAAGAGGTTGCTACTAGCAAACAGCTTTACATTTCAGTGTTTCATCTATAAATTCAGTGCCTGCTGCCCTTGAAGAATTAATTGCCTGCATTTGTTATATTAAACAATTGGTAAGATAATATTGCAACATCGAATGACTGACAAACCAACAGCAAGTAATTATGCTACTAACACTGATTTCAAATTCTGCAGCACAAACTGTGACTGTCATTTGCTAAACAAAACAGTTAGTTACACATTGGAAACATGCTTAGCATGAGCAACAGTAAATTTCTCTTCCTTTAAAACTCACAATATCATGAAAATGCACTGAAACTCAATCACTTGAAAATGCACTGAACTCATAATTCCTAGAAAATATATTCAAATCCAAACTCACATTTTTTCAGCAGTATAGTAGTGGGTGTAGAGGATTCAGGCTCTTGTCTTCACTGAAGCTCATCATTTCTTCAGCAGTTTGGTAGTTGGTGTAGAGGATTCAGGCTCGTGTCTCCACTGAAGCTCATGATTCCTTCAGCAGTCTGGTAGTTGTTATAGAGGATTCAGGTTCTTGTCTCATGTGAGCAAGTTACAGGGTCAAGCCTGATCAAGTTAACTAACCCCCCCCCCAAATAAAACATTACATAACATACCTGTCACACAGTAACACACACACACACACACACACACACACACACTCTTTCACACAGCAAAACACACACACACACACACACACACACACACACACACACACACACACACACACACACACACACACACAAACACACCTACCTACTCTTTTTTTCACACAGCAACACACACACACACACACCACTACTATATCACACATCAACACACACACACACACACGCACACATGCACACACACACGTGCGCACACACCTACTCTCTCACACAGCAACACACACACCTACTCTCTCTCACACAGCGACACACACACATATACCTCTCAACTTTCCAAGTTTTTACAGAATGTAGAGATTTTTCCCTCATATTTTTGGACTGTTCCTCATACAATTTGTGGTTTCCTGGCAAATCCCTGTGAAGATTTAAAGACTGCAGTTATTAAATAATGACATACACTTGAGTTTCAGACTTCATGTCCTTCAGAAAAATCCATGCTAACACAAATGTTATTATTCTGACAATTGTCTAAGTTTATAAGAGCAATATTTAAAATCTGTCCCTATTTCTTTCCTCATTATGCCTAGCTTTGTCCAGATTTCTTGCACTTAAGAGGTTGAGAAGTATGCATATACATCCCTAATCTCTCACACTGCAACACACACATACACACACACACACACACACACACACACACACACACACACACACACACACACACACAACCACACACACACTTTATCTTGCATGCAAAGAGAACAGATCGTTTAAATTACACACACACATACATACGCATACACACATTTTCACTCTCACACAGAAACAAACAGGAGTGCTATTTTAAATTACATATACATACACATACCTACTCTCACACAGCAACACAAACACACCTTCTCCCTCAAGAGAAACAAACAGAACCACTAGTTAAATTATAAACACACACACAAACACACACACACACACACACACACACACACACACACACACACACACACACACACACACACATGCACGCATGCATGCACACACGCGCGTGCACACACACACACACACACACACACACACACACATACACATACTCACCTTCTCTGAACAGCTATTTTAAATTCTGCACATTTTTACTTTTTTTTTGAAGTGTGATGCATGCTTGGTTGTCTTAAAGGAGAAGAGCACGTACCATCACAAAAAAATCATGGGAGTCATAACTTTCATCGAACTTTGACTTGGTTGGTATCTCTTTAATTGACTGAACTTGGTCAGTTAAGCAGTTAGTTGACAGGTATGTGAGACTGGACAATACTCAGGGTTGTGGAATATGTCCTTTCCCGGAAATTGCTCTATCTTGGAATTAATATATATACATATATGTATATATATTGGACGGCGGAGTGGTGTAGTGGTTAGCATTGTTGCCTCACAGCAAGAGGTTTTCCAGTCTGATTCTTGGTTGGGGTGTCTTCTGTGTGGAGTCTGCATGTCCTCTCTTTGTTTGTGTTGGTTCCCCACATGTTACAAAGACATGTGCATGGAATGTTTCTCCCTCTACCTCTTCTGAAAATTAACTTGTTCCAAGATGGACTTTCCTGGTAAACAAATGTTAAGCAAAAAAAAAAAATAATAAAAAAAAATATATATATATATATATATATATATATATATATATATATATATATAAAATATGTATATGTATCTATATAGACAGACGCACACACAAAGACAAATACAGTATTGCATGAGAGACACAGTACAATTATTATAGCTCATTAGTAAATTATTTAATATAGGCTACCAGCAGCTGAAAAATCAAGGAGAGCAAGGGTGGTTGCATGTAAAACTACTACAGATAAACATCAGAAGTAAAATTAATAAACATAGTAGCTCATTTATGCTATATTTTAAAATTCATTGACTAAAGTCAGTTTTCATCTGCTGTTTCGCATCTTTTAGGTTGTGATATTAAAATATTTAAATGCCTGGGTGTTTTTGCACATCCTTACACCAGCAATATACAGAAGACTAAACCTTATGTGTGTTAATAATTTCTTTGAATTCATATGTATTGGTGAGTTCCAAACTACCTTTGAGAAGGATATCGCTGGGCATAGTATGGCAACAATGACTATAAGGCTTCGGGGATATCACTTTGAGGTATGTATTAGGATTAAGTCTTAAAAAGTGACCCATGCTTCCTTACAGGTCCTCATCTTGGCAATAATGGAGAACACTGGACTGCACTAGTGTGTTTGCATGCTGCTTAGAATGCTACGGCATTAGCACAGTTTGATAGCCACGTGCTGTTGTTGTAACAAGCTAAACCTTATCATAAACAGTACTTTATAAAAAGTCATGTCAGGAAAAAAAAACAGCAAACAAGTTTAAAAAAGAAAATCAGTAGCAATGTTAAGTAATCCTTCACTTGATATGTTAATATAACCATTCTTATGGATGTACATTTCTACAGAATGACCTTGATTTGGCCCTGTCCCTCATAAAATGTTTGATTTTTTGGTACAACACTGAAAATTACAGTTAGTCAATGTCAGACATTAGAACTTCCTGATTCAGGGGGTGTGGCTAGGATGTAGACTGGTTGGCAGCATCTTTTCTCAGCTCTGCACTCAAAAGATATTTCTGACAGGAATTTTTAAAAACTAGATATTGTAGACAAACCTATTTTGTTGAATTACTTCTACTAATATCACTAGAAGTCTACAGTGCAAAAAAATTGGCTTTAAACATTATTTTTCCTGTCAAAAACAAGAAGGAAGGTATCTGAATCTACTGAAAATTAGCTTTTCTAAGCATACCACACAGGACCAGACGATGAAAAAGGAGATACAGTCTTTATTAAATGCTATACAAGACTTGTCAGTGAAATTTGACAAAATGAATACCAAACTGGACACTTTTGAGGAGAGATCTACAAAACAAATACAGCAACTACAAGAAATAATTACGCAACAGAAGTCTCAAATAGCTGACATAGAGAGATCCTTAAATGATACTGAGGGCAGACTCTCAGAACAAGATCTTCAGCTACATTTTTTATCACAACAAATGCTTCATTACAAAATAAAATAGAGGATCTAGAGAACAGGTCCAGATGAAATAACCTTCGCATCTATGGGCTACCAGAGAAAACAGAGGGAGATAACATGGTAACTTTCCTTACTACCTGGTTACCATAAGTTTTAAAATTGCCTGACGCTCTTTCTTATGGAATTGAAAGAGCCCACAGATCCTTAAGAGCTGCTTCATCAACCATCAAATCAAAAAATCACCCAAGATCAATAATAGTAAAGTTTTTTTCATCACAGGACAAGGAACTTATGGTCAACTTCTCCAGTTAAATACAAAGACTACATAATCAGATTTGATAATGATTATTCTGCTGGAGTTATAACTGCAAGAAAAGAATGTCTCCATCTGATAAAGGAATTGAAAAAAAGACAACTTCACTTGCTGTTCCCTGCAAGAATAAAAATATTTTTTACTGAAGGTCCTAAAACTTTTGACACTCTGCAAGCAACAGTTTCTTATCTTTCAGCTAATAAAACCTTGGATAATGTGGAAGAAATGGATTTCTCCCAATTTGGGGTTAAGCGTCTCTTAGAAAAAAATGAATGGATCACTGCTGAAAAGAAGAAGAAGAAACGATAAAAGACATATGAAAAACACAAACATTATTGTCTTCTATTTGCTCTGTAAGGCAAAAAAGTTCTTTGAAAGCATTCATGCTTTACACATGTGTCAGTCTTTGCAACAATATAAATACAAGATAAGCAGGACATTTTATAACTAAAGGAAACAACCTTAAAGAAGGCAAGGTAACATATCTTTCTCTATTACAGTGTAAATACTTACAGTCATGATTTTTCTAACTCTAAATGATGTTTAGATAGTTCATTTATAAATTACCTGCCTTTTACTGTTAGTATAGAATATGATGTATTTACACTGACATATTAATGTGGTGTGTTTAAATGAGCATGATTCCTTTTATATTATTTACACTAAGCTGCATGAAATATCTAAACTGATGTATTTAATACACATAATAATATATAAAAACTGATAGCAATAACTGTCAAAAAGTACCTTGAAAAGTAATTATCTATTCTTTGATGCTAAAAGTGCCTTTTTGACTAACAAGCAACTGTTTGGCTTGTATATCTGCCCTTAATGTTAAGAAAACTAATAGAAGTTTAATGAGCTGGTGTTCAGTTTAAAAAAGCCCTAAAAACTTCACTTACTTTGTTTTTGTCTTCCCGCCATGGTCACAAGCTGGGAACTCTTATTTTACCACCCCTGAATGAAGGTTCTTCAGTTAGAATCCATTACAGTGTGTTAAACCTTCTAACAGCACAAAATGAAAGTAAACAGTCATGAGTGATGTCAGCACTAAAACAAGACAGTATGGGTGTGGTGTCAGCTCCTAAGCTACTTAAAGTAATCATCACACTATTTATGAGATGGCAAAGTGCTTTTGCAGTTTTAACAAATATTAAAAGTACACTGAAGTACCTAATGAATTTAGAAGGTATCAACACATACATGACATTTTATTATATTGTAATATTTGTTATTCATTTTGAATTGTACACATACACAGCACACAAACCTTAAAAAGAAGTATATAACTTGGAAGAAACTGTATGAATAGTTAACACATACAGACTTTACTATAATCTTTTCTGATAAGATCACCCACATAAATTACTATAATTTAACTTAATTTTATAAAAATGTAATATATTTAAGTCCTTGACTGGAACTATATAGCATATTTGTAAACACACTGCAGATAGTGTACTCAACCTTAAAGATAGTAAGTCAATTAAGGTTCATGAATGTAGCTATGTGTTATTAGGCATTTTAAGGGTAAAAAGGAGTTGCTGTTTAAATATCAAGATACTCTGTAAATATTAAATTGTTCAAGTAGCACAATCATTAAGCAGTAATGAGCAAGAAAAAATCTCAGACTTGCTTATGATATTGTTTTATATATATATATATATATATATATATATATATATATATATATATATATAGGAATGAACTGCTGAATTATAAGTATGCTTTTATTAAAGGCAAGTTATATTAATATTGAGCATCCTCACTGAAAATGAATGGTTGTGTAGAGACACAGTAACTCCCATTATATAACCAAGGGTAAAGAGATTGTCTTGTATGTCTAAATTGATCAACCTTGAACCTTAGATTGCAAATAGACATGCAACATACTTTTACTTATAATACTGAATATATATTATATAACATCACAAACGCTAAAGCCATTGTCAGCTACATCTCATATCAATCAACATTAAAATATGATTTGAATAGCATAGGCATTTACTAACATATTGCTGTTGGTACCTGATATGCATATAAGTAACAGGTCTAATTTCTGTCTATGAAAGTAAATACCAGGCTGTGTGCATTTGTTAATTATGCAACAAGAGCGTGCTATCTATTCTTTTTAATATCCTATAGGCATGTACTTCTTAGAGACACACACATGCTGCAAAGCTGCTAGTTATTGCATATTCATTAGTATATTTCTGACTGCAGTGTTATAAATATATGGTGTGGACCACATGAGTTGAGAATATGTCTCTATATTGGGCATGTTCTCTGTTTGAACATTGTATATTATCTATAATATGATATGGAGTACCCTCACTAAATTCAAAGAAGCCACAATAGAAACAAATATTTATTAAAAATGGAGAATAGAAGGATGAAGAGAAAAATGAAGGAAAATGGTTGATGGTCATATAAGGTTATCTTTTCCTGTGTATGTAGAAGAGTTGACAGCAATAAGTACCAAACAATTGTGTTATAGCATATTTAAAGCCTACTTTGCTTCTCATATTTTCCAACCTTACAGTTATAACGCTGCAGATAAATCCTGTAATATCATAGGGAGTATGAGTTGCTATTTGACATATGACATATGTGGTACACTAGCAATGAAATATGCCAGTGGCACTAATAAATATATAGGAATTGCTAAGAAATATAGTCTTAAACTATATAATACCAATGCCAAAAACAAATCAGTAGCATTCATACCACTAAAATATGACTTTTTGAATTAAAAAAAAACTATAAGATTACTGATAAATGACAATACAAATGTAACGTTATATTCATTGTTACGGATACTTTCTAATTTAATCAACTTGTGGCATGGTTAACTGATGCATATAAAGCTTAACATTTTTTTTTATGTATGTATGCATATATGTGTGTATGTATATATGTATGTTTATGTGTATGTATGTATACGTATATATATATATATATATATATATATATATATATATATATATATAGGTATATATATATATACATATATATATATATATATATATATATATATATATATATATATATATAGGTAGACCATTACAATAAATTTGATACCTATGAATGCCACTCACACTATAAGGGAGATAGACAGCAAGCATATTATTTTTAAGATGCATAACCATTATTGCTACACAAAACATATATTAAAATAAAAGATTTTCATTTACAATTTAAACAAAACCAAATAGTTAAGTATTAAATCTATGTAAAGTTGTGTTGCCTTAGTGTTTTATAAAATATTAAAAATAGATATAGACTGTATTTAAGTAATCTGTAAAGACAGATACATGTATATTTAAAAGATATATGATACTTTTCATTATAAAACTACCATATGGTGGGGCCGGTGGAGGATGGTGAAATGAAGACTTAGAGAGATCGCTTGAATGATTAGATCATTCAAGGATGAGATGTTTTTTCTCATGGAGGGGTTTGGTGGTTGTTTATCTTATATTATTCTCAGTTATGATCTTGTAATTTACTTTTATTGGGTGTCTATAATCTATTGTAATACTGTTGGAAGAAGAAAGAACAAGTCATTCTCTTCATGTACACACATCTACACATTGTTATGAGTATATGAATATGGATAAAAGCAAAGCTAATATAAATCCAATTGCAAAATGTATATCTCTTAATGTAAATGGTTTAAATAATAGCTGCAAAAGGGGAAGTCTTTATAGATATTTAAAGCTATGTGAAGCACAACTAATATTTTTACAGGAAACACACCTTACACAGGAAGACATAAAATAAACAATAAAAATTATACAATACTAGTAAGTTCCACCTATAATCAGAAGCAAAGGGGAGTAGCAATTTTGTGGAAAAACACTACTTTAATGTCTAAAATCATAAACACGTTCCATGACAACTCAAGAATGTTTTGTCTAGTGACAATATCTATCAATGAAATGATATATACATTAGTGAATATTTATTGGATACCAGGACTAGGTGTTAGAGTGGCCAAACAACACTTAGAAGATATTGTACAATATACCAAAGGCAATTTAATCATAGCTGGAGATTTCAATTGCATTATAAAAGAAACTGACACAAATACTAAAACTACATGTAAGAGATCACCTTTAACAAAGTTGTTATCTGAGTTTGTTGAAACTTTTAATATAGTTGACATAAATGAATATGCTATCCCAGATTCACTATTCTTTACACATTTTTCCCATAGACATAATACATACTCTAGAATAGACAGAGTGTACATAACAAAGAATTTAACCTCTAAATTAAATAAAGTCAAGACAATTTCATGTCCATTTTTGGACCATAACACCATAACGTTTGAGATAGACTTATGTTTCAAGAGAAGGATATCAGTAACAAGAATACCATCTTACATAACAAATCTCAAAGATTTTAAGGAATTTTATATTAAAGAGACACAAACATTCCTAGATATCAATCTTACAAAAGATGCATCTGAAATATATATATGGGATGCATTGAAAGCATACCTATATGGAAGAGCGGTGGGATGGTATAAAAATAAACAAAAACAGTGGAATAAGGAATTAATGGAATTACAGTCAAAAGTAGATAATTTAAAGCTTGATATTCAAAATGGAAACACCAACTTAATAAAAGAACTAGAAGATACTAATAAAAAATACTCAGAGACGCTACACCACAAAACAATTATCAACTTAGAAAAAATTAAACTATGTTACTATTCAATGAACCCTAAAAACCAATGAAGAATAGCAAATAGGACTAAAAAGATTATTAAAACAAATCAAATCAAGGAAATACATAATATAGAAACCAAAAAGAAAGTATCTGATTTAGAAGGAATATTAGAAGCTTTTAGGCTATTTTTTCATAAACTTAATAATCAAAATGAGAAAACAGAAACATGTTCAGTATTGAAAGCTTTTCTCAAAAACAATGTTAAAGTTAGGTTATTAGAGGAGCAGGTGCAACCAATAGATAAACAAATAACAATGACAGAACCTAAAGCTGAAGTAAATAAGCTAAAATTAAACAAATCGCCAGGTATAGATAATATCACCCCAGAAATGTTTAAATTACTATCAAATGAGGCTTTGCTGTTGTTATTGAATGTCTTTACATCAGTTAAAAATGGTAAAGACATTCCTCCTTCTTGGAAGTACACATTAATATCACCAATTCTGAAACAAAATAAAGATCCCAGTGAATGTTCATCATACAGACCCATTTCACTTCTTAATATAGATTATAAAATTTTTATGGCAATACATGCTGCTCGAATAAAACAATTACTACCACTTTTGATAGAGGAGGATCAAACAGGTTTTATAAAAGATAGGAACACTTATGACAACATTAAAAGAATTCTTTCCTTAACTGATTATATAAATGTCACAAAAAACAAAATGAATGTTATTAGCTTAGACATAAATAGCGCATTTGATTCAGTGAACTGGGATTATCTGTGGTTAGTTTTAGAAGAATATGGCTTCTCAAACAACTTCACTTTGTTAATAAAATCATTATATGAAAAATCATTGGCTTATATAAAACTGGGATCTTGTCTGTCTAAATCTATTAAAATAACTAAGGGCACAAAACAAGGCTGCCCTCTTTCTCCATTATTGTTTGCGCTAGTCATTGAACCCTTAGCAAATAATATATGTATGGATAAAAATATTGAAGGAATACAACTAGACAACAGCCTAGAGCTTAAAATTCAACTTTTTGCTGATGATATTTTAATTACCTTAAAAAATAATAATAGCAGTTTAAAAGCATTATGGGACTCAATTCAAAACTTTCAAAACTTTTCAAGTCTTAAATTTAATGAGAACAAAATGTATTGCTTATAAATACTAATAAAAAAGATCTGAATAAAAAATACCATAAATATATCTCTACCGATAATATAACTAAATACTTGGGAATTATAATAACTAACAACCTAGATACTACAATTGAAACAAATTATAAAGAGACCTTAAATAATATTAAAAATCTAATACAAAGATGGAATAAATTCTTCTTTTCAATAGAAGAAAGGCTTTATACAATTAAAATGATCATATTTGCAAAAATTCTTTATGTCATACAAGCTTGTTCTTTGCCACCAGCTAAATCGCACCTAAAACAATTAAATGATTTAATGGTAAGATTCCTATGGTATCCAGAAAAACCTAGGATAGCTATGAAGTATCATCTAGATGATTTGGATATAGGTGGCATAGGTTTACCAGACATAGAAATATATTTGCATTCATCCATTATTAAAACAATATCATTATGGCTAAATACAAAATATACATCAAAATGGAAGCTAGTTCATGAGAGAATCTGGTTAAAATCAGGATTTGTAGTAGCAAATAAGTTTACAGATTTCATACCAAACAATTTTCTATGGCTGATGAAGGAATATATGATGATACATAAGAATAAAAATCTAAGTTCCAAATACATTACTTATACATTAAAAATTTTCTAAAATCTTATTAATAGCAATCCTGATATTAAAGCATGGTCATTTATTTTTTATCCAGTAGCGTACACACAAGGTAATATAATAACATTTAATATGGAAGTAGTCAACATGCTTAAAGAAAAGGGGTTAATACATTGGCATCAATTGCTAAACTCTGGAAAACCTTTGACAATAGACCAGATTAAACAGAAATTAAATATGGAAGATAGTTTGTGGTTACATGTACAAGAATTAAGACAGTATATATTAAGCAAACAAGAAACAATGCAACCATCAATAAGACAAAATGTTCCTAACCTTATAGAACATATAATATTACTAACGAATCAACCCATTACTGGAAAGGGATACTTATCATCTATTTATAAAACAAACAAAATAATAAAAATGCATAATAATGACAAAATATGGAATTATTATAGATCAGTTAATGGACATGTGCCAAATGACAGAGGTAAAAAACTAATTCTTCTCTCTCCAAAGCAGACATCACTTTCATTACATTGGAGACTTTTTACATGGCAATTCATACACAGATCTTATGTAACCCCTCAGAAAATGGAACTTATGTTTAAGAAAAATATTGGCTGCTGGAGATGTGATTTATCAATAAAAGCAGACTGGCAACATATGTTCTACGAATGCCATTTGATTAAACCATATTGGGATAAAATAAATTATTTTCTGCAAATGGTATTCAATGATAAATTCCAGATTTCCAAATCTATTATTTTGTTTAATGTACCTGTACCCGACTGTGTGCCAAGAACAAAATATGTAATCTTATGGACTCTCCTAGCTATTGCAAGGAAGAACATTACATCAAACTGGAAATCCAAAGCTTCTCCAACTTTTAAGCAATTCATGAATATGGTGTCAGCAGTATCGCAATTGGAAATGAACAGTATTAAAGGAAGAACTGAAAGAACTACATCATTATACGTAGCATGGCAAAAAGTAACTGAAATACTGGAGAATAATGACTGCAGCAGATTATAATCAGGAAACAATTGTACAGAAAGTCAATTATATGTCAACAATAGACACCCTTGTAAATACTTTATTTTGGTTTTAATGTTTGATATCTGTTTAGAGGTTTTAGCCTACCTTTTTAAATAATTTGTAAATACTTCATTGTCATAAATAACCTGCATTCATGTTTTCTTGTTTTTAGAAATTAATAAAAATATTAAAAAAAAAGAACTTCCTGATTCAGAAAATATGTGTTGATTGCAAAGCCTGTTGTACTCTTGACTTTTACCATCTGTGATTTTGCCTCCTATTTTTCCCAGTCCCTCCTGAAATCTTTGGTTTTCTGGGAAATAGCCAAGACGTACAATTAGACTGTAATGTCAGACCTTAGAGCTTTATACTTCTTAATGTTGGCAAAATGCATGCTGATATTCTATTCTAACTTTTTTAAGTGGATTAAAAAACTCCTCAAGTGTTATATTATGTAGGTAGTGATGTAGGCAATACTGGCATCATCATTCTTGATCGTGACTTATGCATGGTCCAGTGTTCTCCATTATCGCCCTCAACTCACTCAGTCACATCTTCAAAAAAGCTGCTAGTACATGGACCAAATAAGTAAAAGATGGAGAAAATGCTTCTGTCTGCTGTAAGTATACAGTGAGTATGCTGTTGTGAGAAGGCACTAAAACAACAAAGATTCTTGCAGAAACCAGTCCAATGAAGATTCATATTCTACAAACTTCTAGTGTACCTGATTCCACAATCCAGTGTACTTCACCTGAGAAATATGCAGAAAACATGTATGCAATCAATTAATCAGATAAGAGTATCACCTGACAAATGCTGTATGGACTCCACCTTGATAAAAACATTTATATCAGTGATCAAAATACTTGAAGTAAATATAACCAATCATGACATGATGTAGCCTCAGGTCTTGGCTATATTTGATTGGAAGATTAAGGAATGTCTTTTTTTTTTGCATAAGCAGGGAACAAAAGTATTACTTATACTCAACCTACTTTTGGTGAGTGATGCATTCATTGAAATGTTGCCAGTTTCCCTTAAATAATACGTAGAGACACAGAAATGGACACTTTAAGTTTTGCAAACATCAATAAAACTATGAGAGTTTTGCATTCTTCATCTGCACTACTTTACTAATTAAGGAGAATTATGGTATAAATTAATAAACAATATTTATAAAGCATATATCTTGTCTCATTCATTATACAATATTGCAGTAAAACAGGTGCATATACACTAGAATGCAGAAACACACATATGCAATGTTTTTGGCAAACATATTTATTCAAGATGTTTTGTTTTTTTATTTTCATCATAAAAATTGAAACACGATGCCAAAAACAGAAACAGCATTAAAATTTACCATACAGAATTGCTCTATGAGTGTGAAAGCCTCCACAATAAACTATGCTCAATATGAGTTGATATTAAATGTAATGATTATAAGTAGGCTCGCACTGATGAGGAATAAATGTTACATCCCATTTTTTTTAACTTTGCTCAAAGAGCTGTGTTCAAGAAGGAACAGTAACTTAATTGTATCCATGTAATATTAAATGTCATATTGTTAGGACTATGTCATATTAACATCTGTGAAGAGATATGCAAATATCTTTCAGTTGAGAGCATAAATGGCAACACTTTTTGGTGAGCCTGTGGAGTTTGGATGAAGATGCCCTAGATGGTGGGACATAATAAATCAACAACATTTTAAACAAATTTTGGATTGAGATTGATTAATGACATTTTGATTATCAAAGGATTTGAATTAGGTTTAAGAAGAAAATGTATATTTAACTGATTCATGAACTTGTTTATGCAACTGTGATACAATTTTACAACATGAAACAAAAAAGCTGTATCAAGCCCTCCTTGTCAAAGATACTTACATACTTTAAGATATAATGTCATCACCTCAGCTTTTTGCCATAAAAATCAGACTCTTATTTTAAGGTAAATTAATCAAAAATTATGTTTGGATAAATCAGAAAACTGGCAATGAATGAAAATTCTTCATAAGTACAATAGAAAGCATTAAATATGGCTTCTGTATATAAAATGCTGTTACCCGTAATTAAGAAAATGCTATTAAATACATAGTTTAATTTCAATAGACTCAAGAGGAGTTTAGAAGGAACTGAAGCCTATTTTGAGTATCCAAGTATCTTATTTCATCATTTGGTTGAATAATGATAAAACTGAAGCATGAAGAGATTTTGGTTGATATTGTTCCTTGACCAGCATTGCACGCATTTCCATGTTCCAGATGAGTTGAAGCTTTTACTCCAATTTAAAAAAAAAATATTTTCTGGCTTGCTGATTTTATTATATTTGAGTATGTTTTTGAAAGCAGCCATCTGGTATCATAAAATCCAGTCCATCTAATGCCATATGGTCATTTTGAATCTCGATATGCTATAAAAGAGGATTATATCAACCCCCAATCTCCTTGTGTTGCACAGAATTTAGATTAATCGCTAATATCAAAGGAACAGCCTGAGAAGGATCTGTGTCCAGTACTGTAAAACAATTGGAATATTGAAAACATTCAGTCATTCTCAATAACAAGAAGAACATGATTTTGATTCTGTTTTCTGCAATGATGAAAGCATGCAGAATATTTACCCGCTAGGGGTATAACTTTCTTGATCAAGTTTTATAGAATGAAGAAAGTAAAACCTTCACCTTCTGGATGTAGAGCTTGACAATGAGATCATAGATTAGAATTATGTCTTGTAATGCACATGCATTTCTAGTCTGACAGGAAGCAGCAGTTTCTTATTTTTCTAAGGTAGAAACTAAAGTCAAATTTAAATTACTCATTATGATTGCATGACTGCTTAATCCTGTTACAACCTGTGAAATTCTAAGAAAATACCCTAATTTATCCTGACATGAGTGTAAATTGAAATAAGATCCACATTTATCACACAACTACATTCTATATGTATGTCAACCTAAGCAATTATTTTGAACCTGATTAATTTGTATAGAAAGACCTTTATTCACCAAAATTGCCACTCCATTACTTTTAGTTGAGTTCCCAAGGTAAAATATAGTAGACCTAGTTCAGCTTACATTTTATTTGGTTACATATTTGTTGAGAAAAGAAAACTACACATTTTAATTTCTGCTAACTCAAACCACTCCGTATTCTCAGAATACATATTCACACGTACACCCCCCCCTCCCCACATTCAGTTTTTGCATTATTCCACTCTTCCATTTAGAAATTATTTTTCATACACATGCTCTCAGGCTTCCTGAAAACCAACAGGCATTCAAACCACTTGTAAGAAAACACCTTCCACCATCCTGGCTCTGTAGCTGTACACCCCCAGGATACGTATAGCATCTCTCCTTTCTTCCTCCTCTTCTGCTATACCTCTGTGCTCTCCTCTACTCTGTTACCAGCTGTCACTATGTCTTCACCCACCTTACCTTCTACCTATGCCTCTCTTAGGTCTTTTACCACGCATTTCATTTATATCTCAAAATTAAATCAACATTTTGCTTTACAACCTTTGCAAACAGTATTCTATATTGTGACTTCTATCCTACTGCATAATTATTTAACTAGATCTATATAGAATATAATTAGTATAAGAAGCCTTACTACTTCAAGTATAGTTACTATCTAATCTATTTTGACATTGTAAAATGCATTTTAATTGTATTTTGCCTAACGTTGATATTGTATTGCTTAAAAGATTTTGTTTGTACTGCATGTACTGGAGCTTTTTTCTCCAGGCCTCCACTGAA